>NC_088418.1:27479988-27714988 GCF_034236695.1 Oncorhynchus nerka
AGGGTTAACCTGTTGCTTCTACCCGGGACGCCGTCCCAACTAGAAACTCTGGAAATGCAAACGAGCTATGCTAAATGCTAATAGTATTGGTTAAAGCTCAAAAGTTCATTAAAATACACGTGCAGGTATCAATTAAAGCTACATTTGTTGTGAATCCAGGCAACAAGTCAGATTTTTAAAATGCTTTTCCGGAAAGCATAAAGCTATTATCTGATAGCATGCAACACCCCAAAGACCCGCGAGACGTAAACAAAATAATTAGCATTTCAAGCGTTACACAAACACACAATAAAATGAAAACATTCATTACCTTTCACCATCTTCTTTGTTGCCACTCCTAGATGTCCCATAAACACTATTTGGGTCTTTATTTCGATTAAATCGGTCCATATAAAGCCTAGATATGTGTTATATGTAGACTGTGTGATAAAACGAAAGAAACATTGTTTCAAAACGTAAACGTCATTTTTTAAATTCAAAAAAGTCGACGATAAACTTTCACAAAACACTTCGAAATACGTTTGTAATGCAACTTTAGGTATTAGTAAACGTTAATAAGCGATAAAATTCATCAGGAGGCGATGTAAAGATCATTAGCTGTCCGTCTGGAAAAATGTCCGGCTAGAAACTCAACGAAAATATCCGGTCCTAGACCTGAGGAAATACGGTGCCCTGCATGTGTTTGACCAAGAAAAAACTCGAAGGGCAATGACAAGACTCTAGACACCGTGTGGAAGCTGTAGGTACGGCAACCTCAGTCAATTAATTGTGGTTCACCTTTATCAATGGGTTCAAGTAGCGCATGGATATATTTTCCCATTTTCAGTGATCAGTTTTTCCTGTGCTTTTCGATGTAAATGCCGTTCTGGTAAAGCCACAGCAGTGATTTAACCAGTTTTATAAACGTCTGAGTGTTTTCTATCCACACAGACTAAGCAAATGCATATACTATATTCCTGGCATGAGTAGCAGGGCGCTGAAATGTTGCGCGATTTTTAACAGAATGTTCAAAAAAGTAGAGGGTAGAAGCAACAGGTTAAAACTAGTAACTCAATATGACTCCATTCATTATACAAATGACTCTCCCCTGAGGCTGATCAGACCTCAGAAGCCAGTCATGATAAGGTCAAAAGGCCATACCATATTAGACATAAAGATCCCTTTATCCTTACAATAGAAATAGTCACCTGTATGATTCAAACCCATAAAAAAACATCTCATAAGGTTCCATATGTGAGCGTGCCTCTTTAAAATCTCCTTGCACTAAAACAAATCGTTCTAACAGTTATTTTATATATATATAATTTGCAGACCTTTTTCAATTTGGTCGTTTAAAGCTGCACTCTCCCCCAAAATTATAATCCCAGGAGGCCTCTAAAAGTGAGCCACCACATCCCTAACTATCATTCACTAATGCTACCTCGAATCAGAAACTCAATAAGTGAACTATAACTAAAACCTAATGATAATTCCCCTTTGACTCAAATCAATAATCATAAGTTTTAAACATCGTCTACGGATATGTTTACTTAAATGACCATGCTACCTTTAGATACAATTCACCCGATAACATTATTATCCAATGCGTTACTTTTTCTCTTTGCCGCAAATGTCGTACATTTCACAGTGTAAGGAATCCGTAATTTAATCCCCGATATTTAATAAATATGCATTCACATTTCTCTCATGGCTCCTTTAATTTACTTATTTTGGTTAACTCTCATCCGTTCCGGAACAAAGAGTTCTACCTAAACCCGCCAGAACACACTGTTCAACTAAGTTAAATCAAACCCTAAAATTGACTATAACCAATAAACAAATAAACAAAACACTTTTATCTCAACTTCTGAAAGGTTACTCGAAGCCTCGATACACACACTAACAGCCATACAGTTTGCTCCGTTATTCCCAGTCTCTGGTGACAAAAGTGTCTCGCTAGTGACGTCATCATCAAGCGCTCAACCTGCCAATTCGTAGCGACTTCAAATGGATTGTAAATCATTCTTGTTCGATTAACCAAACCTAATTTATCACATCTGTTCTAATCCTGAATTATAATTTACCACCCCAACCAACATTTCTAAATTCGCCAATTTTATAAAAGCTTTTCGATGGGCATAAATCATAATTGTCTCTTTGTTATGATTTAGAATCCATTTTGCTCTAAATACCTGTCTCGTCTTTGACGTAGTATTTTAATTACAACTCTATTCCCAATAATTCTGATGATCCCTTCACATCGTTCGTTTTAAATCTCTTGATGTATCATGTAACTTATTTTTCTATCTTCGAATTGTCGTCCCACAATATTTTTTCCACTGTCATGCACTCAAACCACTGTGATTACCATGCACTGTCCCTTTAAGATAAGACATTTTATTTGTTCCCGCAATGAGGGACGAATTCAGATCATTTTTAGAATACGTTACTTTTTGTTCAAATTCACTGGTGTTACCTTAACCAAAAATCAATAATCAGAAAAACAATCACAACTTACGATTAAACTATTCTTACCTAATTTATAGTCCAAAGCGTTGCACTATATAGCCCCATTGAGTGTCTAGCAATTCCGTTGCTTGGCTATAGACACAAATCTGCCCGCCTTTGTAAAACCACACGATCACTTTTCACTATCAAGAACACTGACTACTAAAAACCGGGAAAGACCCCCCCATACATACATCGCTCGATCTCCCGTCAGTTCTGGGGCTTCTTTCGAGGCATTTCTCCCCATTCTTAATCCTTACCGTTACTAGTAGCTATGGTCTTTAAACACTTATCTATGCCCTTCTATATAATTTTAAATTCTATGTGCGTGCAGTTCTATAAATTTGTAATTTACCGTTACTTAGTTACTTCTAGTTACTATTCTGTCTGACTACGTGTGTGTCCCTTTAAAAATAATCAGTATGTATTTTCCATCCTCTGAACCGCGTCCATAGAAGACTTTTGATCGGACATCACATTTTCCCCATAGGATATTCCTTCTGGGACTTTCAACGTTAAATGTCTCGAATATCACTTCTCTAGACTAAGTTGACCTCTCCTGTGAACCACGTCTATAGAAGACTTTTGATCGGACATTCAATTTCACCCGTAGGATATTCCTTTTGGGACTTTCAACGTTAAATGTCTCGAATCTCACTTCTCTAGACTAAGTTGACCTCTCCTGTGAACCACGTCTATAGAAGACTTTTGATCGGACATTCAATTTCACCCGTAGGATATTCCTTTTGGGACTTTCAACGTTAAATGTCTCGAATCTCACTTCTCTAGACTAAGTTGACCTCTCCTGTGAACCACGTCTATAGAAGACTTTTGATCGGACATTCAATTTCACCCGTAGGATATTCCTTTTGGGACTTTCAACGTAAAATGTCTCAAATCTCACTACTCTAGACTAATCACGTATCATTTGATATTAATTTCTTTCAGCATTGTACAGGTTCATTTATTCTGTTCGCCTAGAATTACCCTGCCTTCTCACCAAGCCTAATTTATCCTCACCTGTTTTAACATATCTATCTGCTACTTTCCACAGTCAGTTTCCCATATACAGATAGACTATTAGGTAAAAACTTTATTTAGGTATGTTTATTGAATTATTGGCCATCCTATTTGTACGGAACAAGGGTCCTAATTCTCCAATGCGTACTATATCACTCCTTAACCTCATAGTCCGCCCCATCCCGCATGCGGTATCGTTACTACAGCCTCAAGCTCATTACCATAACGCAACGTTAGCGATTTCTAAAAATCGCAAATGAAATGAAATAAATATGCCTGCTCTCAAGCTTATCCTTTTCTTAACAATCCTGTCATCTCAGATTTTCTAAATATGCTTTAGAACCAGAGAAAATCAATAATTTGTGTAAGAGTGGTGATAGCTAGCTTAGCATTTAGCGTTAGCATTTAGCACGCAACATATTCACAAAAACCAGCCAAGGAATAAAATAAAATAATTTACCTTTGAAGAACTTCAGATGTTTCAATGAGGAGACTCTCAGTTACATAGCAGATGTCCAGTTTTTCCTGAAAGATTCTTGTGTAGGACACATCATTCCCTTTTGTTACTATGCATTTGGCTACCGAAACTAACCGAAAATTCAGTCACCTACGTCGAACTTTTTCCGAATTAACTCCATAATATCGACTGAAACATGGAAAACGTTGTTTGAATCAATCCTGAAGGTGGTTTCTCATATTTCTCTCCATTGAAAGCACCGTCCTTGAAGCCTGCTTTGTTGTCTGATTCGAATGGAAAAACACTGGGAGCTGACTTTTGCGCACCAAATGCCACGCAGACACCAAGAGGGACACTTGGCAATTGTAGTCTCTTATGGTCAATCTTCCAATGATATGCCTACAAATACGTCACAATGCTGCAGAGACCTTGGGGAAACAAGATAAAGTGTCCGTTGATTCCTGTCGCATTCACAGCCATATAAGGCGATCATGGAAAACGTAGCCTCAAAAATCCTGTTCATTTCCTGGTCGGTCATACATCTTGGTTTTGCTCGAAGCATTTGTTCTAAGGGACTCACAGTGAAAATCTTTGCAGTTCTGGAAACGTAAGACTCTCTTCTTTCCAAAACTATCAATTCCAAGCATATTCGAGCATCTTTTCGTGACAAAATATTGCGCTTAAAACGGGCACGTCTTTTTATCCAAAAATTGAATACTGCCCCTAGAGTACTAACAGGTTAATAATCCTTGGCTTGCAAAACCAGGCCGTATTAAGCTCTAGTTTATTTGTTGGTAGCGCACCTTACCTCAGGTCAATTTCGGCCCTGCTTCCATTTTATCGATATCCTGGTTAATACCCCCGGTAGAAACCCATTTTATTTGTTCGGAATATTCAAGCACCTATTATTGATCAAATTCAACTCCTTCATAACATTTTAATCAATAAATATCCTAAATAATCCCTCCCAAATTCGAGAATAAAGGCTACTTTACCTGCTGCCGACTGGGATAAGCATTGTTCGTTTGAATCTAGTCACCCTCTCTGTCCTCTGTGATAATACGCAGGCCTGTTTCAATTTTAACCTCAATTCAGAGGTCAGGTCTTTAGTAAAACGAGTCAAAACTCGTCCGTGCAGCGTACTACCTACAGGCACAGAGAGGGATATTTTAGATCCGGCTCTTCGAAGGACCAAATTGATAGAGAAATTCTAAATTCCTTTATGCTTTAATTGCCAAAATCAATTAGCACTCATTTCTAATTCATTAATGAATTGTAAGTTCATTAATTATGCATGAAGTAGATCGAGACCAGTCTTAAAAGCCAGGTAATTAGCGTTTAATTCCAGAGAGTACTGTATGCTTACACACATTTCCAAAGGTTATAAACTGAAAATGACGTCAGCGTTTTCCAAACGTTCCGTTTCACAAACAGAGGGCCCCTCTTAACTCTCAAGCCTCCACGTTATCAGCACGAAGTCAAGGCCAGTCAGCATAAATCAACATTGCCGACCATTTGGAGATGGCCCGTTCCCACCACCTGGAGATTTGTACAACTGAATGAACTAAGGAACAGACCTATATTGTTACTAACTCCTGACTACATTATATACAATTGGGAAAGGGGGCAAGAGGGAAAACTCACATGTACCGTACATTATAGCATTTGGACTAGTCAGTTTCTGATTGGAATATATACATAATTAGTCATTTCAACCATATTTTCCTCTATCACATGGTTTGACAAACTTTATCGGTACTATGAGGATGTCTTCAGACTAAGCTGTTTTGGCTCTGGGAGTGTTTTGTCCACAGGTCGAACATGTCATGGAAAGTCAAGGAAAATGCGAGTTCAGAAAGACAGCATAGTGAAGAAATGTGAACATTAAAGCATCGCGAGAACAGGGACTTGACCCCCCAACCCTCAGATTAAAAGTCTGATGCTCTACCGACTGAGCTATCGGGGCTCTGGTTTTGCTTGTTTTCATACACCTAACCTGCCGGGCAGAGGCACGTGCTGACGAGGGGGCATTGTCAGATGGTACAGTTCCCCAGAGAACCAGGTCTTCTTTCCAAATGATACAGTCAACGAAATCTGAACTACGCATCCCATCCAAAAAACACATTGTACGAGACCTCGTGGCGCAAATGTAGCGCATCTGACTCCAGATCAGAAGGTTGCGTGTTCAAATCATGTCGTGGTCAGGGATTTTATGTGTTCAATATCTGCGTTCTTTACACAGCGAAGTCAATGATGTGGGTAGTTTTCTATTGAGTTTCTAATGGTTTCGGACCCAGATTGCAGTTCCTATGGCTTCCACTAGATGTCAACAGTCTTTAGACATTGTTTCAGGCTTCTTTTCTGAAAAATTAAGAAGAACGAGACCTTTCTCTCAGTGCTTAGGAAGCATGCAGTGCTGGTTTGCGAGCGTGACCGAGTGCACACCCTTCGTTGTTTTTCCTTTCTATTGAATACTGTCCGGTTGAAATATTATCGATTATTAAGACAATCGACAACCTGAGGATTCATTTTAACATGGTTTGACAAACTTTATCGGTACTATGAGGATGTCTTCAGACTAAGCTGTTTTGGCTCTGGGAGTGTTTTGTCCACAGGTCGAACATGTCATGGAAAGTCAAGGAAAATGCGAGTTCAGAAAGACAGCGTAGTGAAGAATAGTGAACATTAAAGCATCGCCAGAACAGGGACTTGACCCCCCAACCCTCAGATTAAAAGTCTGATGCTCTACCGACTGAGCTATCCGGGCTCTGGTTTTGCTTGTTTTCATACACCTAACCTGCCGGGCAGAGGCACGTGCTGACGAGGGGGCATTGTCAGATGGTACAGTTCCCCAGAGAACCAGGTCTTCATTCCAAATGATACAGTCAACGAAATCTGAACTAGGCATCCCCTCCAAAAAACACATTGTACGAGACCTCGTGGCGCAAAGGTAGCGCATCTGACTCCAGATCAGAAGGTTGCGTGTTCAAATCACGTCGTGGTCAGGGATTTTATGTGTGCAATATCTGCGTTCTTTACACAGCGAAGTCAATGATGTGGGTAGTTTTCAATTGAATTCCTATTGAGTTTCTAATGGGTTCGGACCCAGATTGCAGTTCCTATGGCTTCCACTAGATGTCAACAGTCTTTAGACATTGTTTCAGGCTTCTTTTCTGAAAAATTAAGAAGAACGAGACCTTTCTTTCAGTGCTTAGGAAGCATGCAGTGCTGGTTTGCGAGCGTGACCGAGTGCGCACCCTTCGTTGTTTTTCCTTTCTATTGAATACTGTCCGGTTGAAATATTATCGATTATTAAGACAATCGACAACCTGAGGATTCATTTTAACATGGTTTGACATGTTTTGACAAACTTTATCGGTACTATGAGGATGTCTTCAGACTAAGCTGTTTTGGCTCTGGGAGTGTTTTGTCCACAGGTCGAACATGTCATGGAAAGTCAAGGAAAATTCAAGTTCAGAAAGATAGCGTAGTGAAGAAATGTGAACATTAAAGCATCGCCGAAACAGAGACTTGAACCCTGGACCCACAGATTAAAAGTCTGATGCTCTACCGACTGAGCTATCCAGACTCTGGTTTTTCTTGTTTTCATACACCTAACCTGCCGGGCAGAGGCACGTGCTGACGAGGGGGCATTGTCAGATGGTACAGTTCCCCAGAGAACCAGGTCTTCATTCCAAATGATACAGTCAACGAAATCTGAACTAGGCATCCCCTCCAAAAAACACATTGTAAGAGACCCCGTGGCGCAAAGGTAGCGCTTCTCACTCCAGATCAGAAAGTTGCGTGTTCAAATCACGTCGTGGTCAGGGATTTTATGTGTGCAATATCTGCGTTCTTTACACAGCGAAGTCAATGATGTGGGTAGTTTTCAATTGAATTCCTATTGAGTTTCTAATGGGTTCGGACCCAGATTGCAGTTCCAATGGCTTCCACTAGATGTCAACAGTCTTTAGACATTGTTTCAGGCTTCTTTTCTGAAAAATTAAGAAGAACGAGACCTTTCTCTCAGTGCTTAGGAAGCATGCAGTGCTGGTTTGCGAGCGTGACCGAGTGCGCACCCTTCGTTGTTTTTCCTTTCTATTGAATACTGTCCGGTTGAAATATTATCGATTATTAAGACAATCGACAACCTGAGGATTCATTTTAACATGGTTTGACATGTTTTGACAAACTTTATCGGTACTATGAGGATGTCTTCAGACTAAGCTGTTTTGGCTCTGGGAGTGTTTTGTCCACAGGTCGAACCTGTCATGGAAAGTCAAGGAAAATGCAAGTTCAGAAAGACAGCGTAGTGAAGAAATGTGAACATTAAAGCATCGCCTGAACAGGGACTTGAACCCTGGACCCTCAGATTAAAAGTCTGATGCTCTACCGACTGAGCTATCCGGGCTCTGGTTTCGCTTGTTTTCATACAACCTAACCTGCCGGGCAGAGGCACGTGCTGACGAGGGGGCATTGTCAGATGGTACAGTTCCCCAGAGAACCAGGTCTTCATTCCAAATGATACAGTCAACGAAATCTGAGCTAGGCATCCCCTCCAAAAAACACATTGTACAAGACCTCGTGGCGTAAAGGTAGAGCGTCTGACTCCAGATCAGAAGGTTGCGTGTTCAAATCACGTCTTGGTCAGTGATTTTATGTGTGCAATATCTGCCTTCTTTACACAGCGAAGTCAATGAATCAGCACAAGAACCAATGTGGCTTTACATAAACCACCAAACCAATGCTGCTTAAGATGAAAATTGTCTCTCACAGAAGCATGGCACACTGCAAATTCCTAAATCAGATGATGCTGTGTGATTGACAGACTTAAATCAGTCTTCGAACAAGGAGTTGAACTTCTTTTGGCTTTGGAGGCAGTATTTCGGCATATGGATGGGAAGCGTGCCCTGTTACTCAGGCCCAGAAGCTCAGATATGCATATAATTGGTAGATGTGGATATAAAACACTCTAAAGTTTCCAAAACTGTTAAAATCCTGTCTGTGAGTATAACAGAACTGATACGGCAGGCGAAAACCTGAGGAAAATCAATCCAGGAAGTGGGATTTCTTTTGATGTGGGTAGTTTTCAATTGAATGCCTATTGAGTTTCTAATGGGTTCGGACCCAGATTGCAGTTCCTATGGCTTCCACTAGATGTCAACAGTCTTTAGACATTGTTTCAGGCTTCTTTTCTGAAAAATTAAGAAGAACGAGACCTTTCTGTCAGTGCTTAGGAAGCATGCAGTGCTGGTTTGCGAGCGTGACCGAGTGCGCACCCTTCGTTGTTTTTCCTTTCTATTGAATACTGTCCGGTTGAAATATTATCGATTATTAAGACAATCGACAACCTGAGGATTCATTTTAACATGGTTTGACATGTTTTGACAAACTTTATCGGTACTGTGAGGATGTCTTCAGACTAAGCTGTTTTGGCTCTGGGAGTGTTTTGTCCAAAGGTCGAACATGTCATGGAAAGTCAAGGAAAATGCAAGTTCAGAAAGACAGCGTAGTGAAGAAATGTGAACATTAAAGCATCGCCCGAACAGGGACTTGAACCCTGGATTCTCAGATTAAAAGACTGATGCTCTACCGACTGAGCTATCCGGGGTCTGGTTTTGCTTATTTTCATACACCTAACCTGCCGGGCAGAGGCACGTGCTGACGATGGGGCATTGTCAGATGGTACAGTTCCCCAGAGAACCAGGTCTTCATTCCAAATGATACAGTCAACAAAATCTGAACTAGGCATCCCCTCCGAATAACACATTGTACAAGACCTCGTGGCGCAAAGGTAGTGCGTCTGACTCCAGATCAAAAGGTTGCATGATCAAATCATGTCGTCGTCAGGGATTTTATGTGTGCAATATCTGCCTTCTTTACACAGCGAAGTCAATGAATCAGCACAAGAACCAATGTGGCTTTACATAAACCACCAAATGAATGCTGCTTAAGATGAAAATTGTCTCTCACAGAAGCATGGCACACTGCAAATTCCTAAATCAGATGATGCTGTGTGATTGACAGACTTAAATCAGTCTTCGAACAAGGAGTTGAACTTCTTTTGGCTTGGAGGCAGTATTTCGGCATATGGATGGGAAGCGTGCCCTGTTACTCAGGCCCAGAAGCTCAGATATGCATATAATTGGTAGATGTGGATATAAAACACTCTAAAGATTCCAAAACTGTTAAAATACTGTCTGTGAGTATAACAGAACTGATACGGCAGGCGAAAACCTGAGGAAAATCAATCCAGGAAGTGGGATTTCTTTTGATGTGGGTAGTTTTCAATTGAATGCCTATTGAGTTTCTAATGGGTTCGGACCCAGATTGCAGTTCCTATGGCTTCCACTAGATGTCAACAGTCTTTAGACATTGTTTCAGACTTCTTTTCTGAAAAATTAAGAAGAACGAGACCTTTCTGTCAGTGCTTAGGAAGTATGCAGGGCTGGTTTGCGAGCGTGACCGAGTGCGCACCTTTCGTTGTTTTTCCTTTCTACTGAATACTGTCCGGTTGAAATATTATCGATTATTAAGACAATCATCAATCTGAGGATTCATTTTAACATTGTTTGACATGTTTTGACAAACTTTATCGGTACTGTGAGGATGTCTTCAGACTGAGCTGTTTTGGCTCTGGGAGTGTTTTGTCCACAGGTCGAACATGTCATGGAAAGTCAAGGAAAATGCAAGTTCAGAAAGACAGCGTAGTGAAGAAATGTGAACATTAAAGCATCGCCCGAACAGGGACTTGAACCCTGGACCCTCAGATTAAAGAGTGTTTTATATCCACATCTACCAATTATATGCATATCCGAGCTTCTGGGCCTGAGTAGCAGGCAGTTTACTTTGGGCACGCTTTTCATCCAAAAGTCTGAATGCTGGCCCTTTATCCCAAAAAAGTTAAATTGGCAAGACATAAGTGGCTGTGTAGCAATGATCAACAACCAACTTGACAGAGCTTGAAGAATATCATGCAATCCTGGTGTGCAAAGCATTTAGAGACTTACCCAGAAAGACTCTCAGCTGTCATCGCTGCCATGGGTGATTTTAACATGTATTGACTCAGGAGGTTGAATACTTACGTAATCAATCAATCAATCTGTCTCTACATTTTGATTACCTTTTTTTTATACAAATGTTAGAATTAGAAATATCCTTTTACATAAGGCGTTCTGTGTGGGTCCATTATTGGCATTTTCATGTGTAATGAACCTGAAAAACCAAATCATATAGTGATATGGGCATTAAATACTGCCACAAGCCTCCTTGTCTACATTTAAATCTACACCAAGAAGTCACTTGTAGTAAAAGGATTGCCTTGTTGAATTTGCCAATGGACAAAAGCCAGCATAATCCCGACGCCAAAGCTTTCGGTAGACACTTGGTGCAAACGTTCCAATGCTGTTCCAATGCATGGTGAAATTAAACCATCTTTACCTTGTCAGTACAGTAAGAGAAAAACTATTAAAACATAATAAATGTACATTTTTCTGGGGCTAGTGGAGTTGAACCAGAAAGACACAAACCAATTGAAGAAAAATAGGCACAAAACCAGATACGTGACTCTCCAGTATTGCTTCTGGAGCACAGTAAGAAGCATGTGATACATGAGAAGCCTCCTTCTCTCCTTCCCTTCATGTGTACTGATCTATAAGAATTGAACAGGTCAGTTGGAAACAACAGCTTTCACTTATACAGTGTCATAAGATATGTGCATATGAAGGAAAAGACACAACCAGATGCCACTTAGCTACTATTAGGACTCCATCCTGGAATGTGCTCCAAAAGTCTCAGATAGCTCCCTTCATAACACCTACGACTCTAGATGGATTTGAATGTGTACAATTTAACAGTTTTTATCTTGTCCTTTCAAATGGTCAATACGGAAATCAAACAAGGAAACAAGGCTTATTGGATTGGAACTCACACCAGTGGTTCATCTCAAAAGTCCTTCCTCCAGTCTTCTCCCCACCCCCTCAAAACATCATAGGGAAGCAAGGAGAGCATTGTAGAAGAGAGACTTTAGAGAGTAATACATTGTGACGAAATGGTGGTTTTAGAAGGGTCAAGGGGAACACCCAGGGTGAGTCCTTATCTTCCTCCTCTATCGGTTGTAAAACTGAGACGACACCCACGCCAGACCCCACTTGAGGTTGGTCAACATGAACTTGAGCGCCTTGGTCCACTGCTCCACTGAGTTGAACTGGGTCTTGATGGAGTAGGAGCCGCCGCTGCCTACCGTGTCCTCAATCTTGCCCTTCTCGACATCCATCCTGACCCATAACAGAAAAAAGTGCGTTAAAACTCAAACCCCCAAGTGTTTATTTCTTGAGGGCTATGAAAGAAACTGGTGCAACATCTACAGCTGCTAACACCCCAAAAACATTTTTAATCTAAGGCCAGTATGCTAAGACAAAACAATCTGCAGATTTCTCATGCTAGTGACTAGTTGGAGGCAAATGATCATGCAGAGACAAAGGATTAAGCTGTCAAAAGCTGACCAACTCCAGTTATTTGTGTAAGTACAATGGAGTACCACAGTATTAGTCATAATAACCATATAACATAGCGGTCAAACAAGGAAATGGTTCCAACCGTTTTTCCACCATTCATTTTTCCCCATAGAGAATTTTAGAAACACTTAAAATAAGGGATGTGTTTCATGTAGGCTTACCCTTGTGTGACTTTTCAATAACCGTGTACATTTACATTACATTTAAGTCATTTAGCAGACGCTCTTATCCAGAGCGACTTACAAATTGGTGCGTTCACCTTAAGACATCCAGTGGAACAGCCACTTTACAATAGTGCATCTAAATCTTTTAAGGGGGGTGAGAAGGATTACTTTATCCTATCCTAGGTATTCCTGAAAGAGGTGGGGTTTCAGGTGTCTCCCGGAAGGTGGTGATTGACTCCGCTGTCCTGGCGTCGTGAGGGAGTTTGTTCCACCATTGGGGGCCAGAGCAGCGAACAGTTTTGACTGGGCTGCGGGGAACTGTACTTCCTCAGTGGTAGGGAGGCGAGCAGGCCAGAGGTGGATGAACGCAGTGCCCTTGTTTGGGTGTAGGGCCTGATCAGAGCCTGGAGGTACTGAGGTGCCGTTCCCCTCACAGCTCCGTAGGCAAGCACCATGGTCTTGTAGCGGATGCGAGCTTCAACTGGAAGCCAGTGGAGAGAGCGGAGGAGCGGGGTGACGTGAGAGAACTTGGGAAGGTTGAACACCAGACGGGCTGCGGCGTTCTGGATGAGTTGTAGGGGTTTAATGGCACAGGCAGGGAGCCCAGCCAACAGCGAGTTGCAGTAATCCAGACGGGAGATGACAAGTGCCTGGATTAGGACCTGCGCTGCTTCCTGTGTGAGGCAGGGTCTACTCTGCGGATGTTGTAGAGCATGAACCTACAAGAACGGGCCACCGCCTTGATGTTAGTTGAGAACGACAGGGTGTTGTCCAGGATCACGCCAAGGTTCTTAGCGCTCTGGGAGGAGGACACAATGGAGTTGTCAACCGTGATGGCGAGATCATGGAATGGGCAGTCCTTCCCGGGAGGAAGAGCAGCTCCGTCTTGCCGAGGTTCAGCTTGAGGTGGTGATCCGTCATCCACACTGATATGTCTGCCAGACATGCAGAGATGCGATTCGCCACCTGGTCATCAGAAGGGGGAAAGGAGAAGATTAATTGTGTGTCGTCTGCATAGCAATGATAGGAGAGACCATGTGAGGTTATGACAGAGCCAAGTGACTTGGTGTATAGCGAGAATAGGAGAGGGCCTAGAACAGAGCCCTGGGGGACGCCAGTGGTGAGAGCGCGTGGTGAGGAGACAGATTCTCGCCACGCCACCTGGTAGGAGCGACCTGTCAGGTCGAGTTGAGTGTAAATATCTGTAGGACAAGGTAACTATATATTTGCCTGTATTTAGCCCCCCAAAATAAAATGCAAATAAGCTGTTAATGTGGCTATCGTAAAGAACTACAAACGCCATGATGATCTGGACGAGACTGCCGAGGCAAAGGTAAGAATCTCTGAATTAACTATGTTAGCTAAATTTAGTCATGAATTAATAGGCAAAATGCCTTTAAATTGACAATTCAGAGAGTTCAGTAATATGTTTCACCTCAAAGAAAAGTGGCATGGTTAAATATGAGATTAGGGCAAGCAGTTCAACACAGGTAGGTCACATTCACCATTTTGGACATTATATTATGGCCTATTATGACATCACATCCACATAAGTGTGTGAGATTCTAGAAGTCTCATTATTTGTGAACCAATTATGATGTCACAACTGATCAATAAATTCCAAATGTTCTGTTTGAACAGTCTGGCGTCTGATTGCTGAAAATAGAACACTAGTTTCCAAGACAATCTAGCAAATTCCTCCTGAGATATAGTTAACAAAGTAGACCACCATAAAATACAGAAAGTGCTACTAGACGAACATTTTGTTGCAGAACGAGGTTTCAACTAACTTGCTCCTTCTATTGATCCCATATGTTGTTCTCAGGCTGTTGCGTAGCAAGTCCGTCTGTGCCTTTTCTATTTCATCACACTGTCTGACATGCTTCTCCAATGTCCTTTTAGTATATGCATCCTCAATGAAGTGTGACTGCATGTCCTCAAAATAACACTCACAGTGTCTGCACTTACTGTAGGCAAAGCCCACACCCTCTTTGAACCCTGCTAGTTTATGTTGTGCCAGGGTGTCTCCACAGAGAGACCATGGCACCATATATTGTTTTCTCTCAGTTAATAGTTAGCATTTAACCCCACTGTACAATGAATGCATCCATGTCTTTCTTGATTCTATTCAATATTACATCTACACCAGATTGACAGAGGTCTGCTGATCTAGCCATGGCAAGTAGCCTGATAGCAGCCAGTTTAGACCTGTATTTTGGATGTATATTTCCTAGGGTGTAGTACACCATTAACAACTTGTTTGTTGATGCAAAGGATCCTAGTAGGTTACAGATCTCTATTTCATCCATGTACAGAACAATATGCAATGCATTTGGTTTCTCTGAAAATAAGGGATGTGATTTTAGAAGAGCACCATCAACAATGTCATGAAAAAAAATCATTCCCTGCACATCTGGGGTCTTTTTTCAATCAGACAAAATCCTTGGGTGTGATAAGAACTGTTCTAGACTTTTGACTAATGGTACATAATAAAATAATTTGTCTAAGATGAAAATGACTTTTGATCCTCCACAGTTCATCCTGCATATGGTTTGAGCAATGTGAATTTCCTCTGCATCCAAACAGCTAAACTGCTTCTTAATAACACTGTCCTGTCTAAATGTTGTTGCAACGCCAACAAAAGGCTCAATGAAATTGTCAAATATATCCATTGCATATTTTTCAAGAAGACCTGATGTGCATCCTGAATGCTTCTTTAGCACTGCCTCCATCTGCTTCCTGAGGTTGTCCAATAGTGATGATTGATATTGCTGTACCCCAGCAACAATGTCATTCACACCTTTCTGAAAGAGAAAGAGAGAGAGGTGGGGATCTCATCAATCATGTATACCTATGATATTCAGACTTGCTCATGACATATTCATTAACATAAGGACATAAGGGATCAACAATAGTAAGGTGGACAACCTAGCACTGAGAATGAACTCAACCATCACTGAACCACTACAAAATGCTCTACATAATGTAACAAACCAAACGCTGTGCTCTGCTCAGAAAAAGCATCTTACCTGTGAGAGATGCTTGGCTCTGGCATTTATCACAAAAGTATCCTGACATGTGCAGGCTGGACATTACTAGTTCATGACAAGTATAATGTTTGTGACAGGATAAGTGGTTGCGAAGACTGACGATGAATGCTATCAGTAAATCTAAGTACTTAAAAAAATATGGTCAATGTCAGCAGATTGCCACCAACCGAGTAACTTACTTGTTGCACTGTGACAGCTCCATGTTGGTTAATGAATAAATGAAATATTAAGAAACAAGGGAAAGTATTTGTCAAAACTGAATATGAAAAGGAGGGATTTTAAACAAATGAATTGGATAAATGAAGAAAGAAACTAATTAATTTAGTTGTATAACTTATTTACACAAGTAACTGAACTTGGTCAGTTTTTGACAGCTTAATCCTTGGTGTCTCGGAATAATCCATAGATGATTACAATTATAATTCAGTTACAGTCCAGGAAGTCCACCATGGCATGATCAAACTTGTTGTCCTAGAAGAAGCGCAAGCCCCTTATACAGTACTGTGGTAGCTCCTACACACAAGACTAAAGAGAGAGTGGGAATGTACCATATACAACATGGCCTATTCACTGGGGTTGGCTTGGGCCGGTCTAATGAGCATTGGAAAATAAAAGCTAATTAAAAAATATTTGTTGTTTGTCTCCATATAGTAGCCAGCGGTAAGTGTGTTCATGTACTGTACATTTTAGTTTGAGACCTCACTTGTTGGTAACAACCATGACACCTCTTCATCCATTCTTCACGGTGGGAACCACACATGCGGAGATCATTCGTTCACCTACTCCGCGTCTCACAAAGACACGGCAGTTGCAACCAAATCTCAAATTTGGACTCATCAGACAGAAGGACTAATGTCCATTGCTCGTGTTTCTTGGCCCAAGCAAGTCTCTTCTTCTTATTGGTGTCCTTTAGTAGTGGTTTCTTTGCAGCAATTCGACCATGAAGGCCTGATTCACACAGTCTCCTCTGAACAGTTGATGTTAAGACGTGTCTGTTACTTGAACTCTGTGAAGCATTTATTTGGGCTGCAATATGAGGTGCAGTTTACTCTAATGAACTTATCTTGTGCAGCAGAAGTAACTCTTCCTTTCCTGTGGATCCTCATAAGAGCCAGTTTCATCATAGCACTTGATGGGTTTTGCGACTGCACTTCAAGAAACTTTGAATGTTCTGTACTGACTGACTTTAGTGTCTAAAAGTAATGATGGACCGTTGTTTCTCTTTCCTTAATTGAACTGTTCTTGCCATAATTGTTTTTTAAAAACCTTTATTTAACAAGGCAAGTCAGTTAAGGACAAATTGTTACTTACAATGACAGCCTAACGGGGAACAGTGAGTTAATTGCCTTATTCAGCAGCCAAATGAGAAATATTTATCGTCAGCTCAAGGATTCGAGCCAGCAACCTTTCTGTTACTAGCTCAATGCTCTACCCACTAGGCTTCCTGCCACCCCACTTGGTATTTTACCAAATAGGGCTATCTTCTGTATACCACCCCTACCTTGTCACAACACAACTGATTGGCTCAAACACATTAAGAAGGAAAGAAGTTCCACAAATGAACTATTAAACAAGGTACACCTGTTAATTAAATGCATTCCAGGTGAATACCGCAAGGAGGAGCGCATCGACATGCTGCAGTTGGCCCAAGACCCCTTCCTCATGCCCCCCTTCCCCAAGGCCCTGGCCACCGGACCTGGGCCATTGGCATCGGGGTCCACGCCCTCCACCTCCAGCGCATACAACAGCAGTGCCTCGAACTGAGGTGCCCAATGCCACCCCAGAGGGCCACATTACTCAAACGCCCTCCCTTCTGGATAGGGGGAAGGAGGATGGAGGGGGTAAAAACAGACTAAAGGATGGAGGATGATTATCTGAAGTGACCTCCCTATCCCCACCCCTCCTAAGACATGAAGGGGCAGTGCCAGTCTATGGCTTGTCTGTAAGACCCAATGGCTGTCCACGTACATGTACACACACACACCCCTGCCACAATGAAGAGAAAGACATTGCATATGTAACAGTACTCTTCTTGCGTTGTGTACAATCAATCATCGACACGAACTCCAATTTGTAGCACCTGTCATGAAGATTTATTCTGATAGGAACAGCACAAAATTGCACGTCATGCAATGCACGACTCACCGTCCAACTCTGCACTCACGCACTGTACAAAATATACGAACCCCCCCACCAGACACAGTAAGTTGCTAGTTAGTATTAGCTGGAATTCTCTACAATAAAATGCACAACAAATATTCACCAAAAAACGCTGCATCTTATGTGTGGTGTTCTAATAACATTTACAAACAAATGGATATAAATTGTATATTTAAATCATTACTTGGGTGTATAAAAATCACTTTTGACATACAGTGCTTTGTAACCAATAACTTACTTGTTACTTGTTCACTGGGACGATTCTAACTGAAACATCCTCCCTCGTAAGCGAGCTACGCAAACCAGCCAATAAGATGCAATCATGAGTAGGTGAAGGCAAGACAAAAAATAAAATCAAAAACCCATTGGCTTAACAATAAAGTGACAAGGGGAATCACCAGTATAACCCTGTTACACTTGGCCTGTCCATTGGGCTGCATCACAGGGTCATAAGAAAACGGACTGAAGTCACAGTGTGTTGTGTGTGTGTGCATACCTGTTTTCGGGAAAACCAAACACCTCATAAAAATGGAATTTGTCACATATATGTGTTTAGCAGATGTTATTGCGGGAGCAGTTAGAGTGTTTTATATCCAAATCCACCAATTATATGCATATTTACATTTACATTTAAGTCATTTAGCAGACGCTCTTATCCAGAGCGACTTACAAATTGGTGCATTCACCTTATCCTAGCTTCTGGGCCTGAGTAACAGGCTGTATACTTTGGGCACGCTGCTCATCCAGACGTCAAAATACTGCCTCCAAGCCATAAGAAGTCCAACACCCTGTTCGAAGACTGATTTAAGTCTGTCAATCACACAGCATCATCTGATTTAGGAATTTGCAGTGTGCCAGGCTTTTGTGAGAGACAATTGTCATCCTAAGGAGCATTGGTTTGGTCGTTTTTGTGCATGATTGGTACTTGTGGCAATTCATTGACTTTGCTGTGTCAAAAACCCTAACCACAAAATGATTTGAACACGCAACCTTCTGATCTGGAGTCAGACGCGCTACCTTTGCGCAACAAGGTCTTGTACAATATATTTTTTGGAGGGGATGCCTAGTTAAGATTTCGTTGACTGTATCATTTGGAATGAAGGCCTGGTTCTCTGGGGAAATGTACCATCTGACAATGCCCCCTCGTCAGCACGTGCCTCTGCCCGGCAGGTTAGGTGTATGAAAATAAGCAGAAGCAGACCATGGATAGCTCAGTCAGTAGAGCATCAGACTTTTAATCTGAGGGTCCAGGGTTCAAGTCCATGTTTGGGCGATGCTTTAATGTTCACCTTCTTTCACTACGCTGTCTTTCTGTTCTTGCATTTTCTATGACTTTCCATGACATGTTCGCCTGTGGACAATACACTCCTAGAGCCAAAACAGCTTAGTCTGAAGACTTCAGGATTTTTATACTGCACAATTTGCAATGAATGAGAATGATCTTTGACGTAACTCCTTGCTAACAAACCACAAAGTTATACCAAAAGTCGGTGAATGGTTTCTATGCATCTCTATTAAGTCTGTCTCCCTCTCCATTTTGGGGGAAAGCCTCATGAAAACATATGGTCAACCATCCAAATAACAAAATAAACTCCCAGTCCAATATCCAAGAAAATATTTAAATCTGATCAAATCAGTCAAAAGTGATGATCCTAGTGAAAAATACTTATTTCATTCACGTAACAGTTAGACGTGTATAAAACGTAACAGTGATGTATCAGCCAGGCATGCTTTCAACTTTGGTCATCAAAAATAGAAACTCCCCCTTCATTTTAGCCCTTCCAAGGGGGGAGGCAATTGATTATGTCATTGGGAAATATATAGAGTTCAACTGATGTTACAACTCAAGCAAGAATTTATAAAAAAGCCTTTCTCTCAAAACATCTAATGGAATGGATATGTAGGAAAATGGTGCCGACAGATAGGGCTGCCATGCTTCTAGCTTACAAGAATTTCGCTACACCCTAATCGACCTGGCCCGGGTATCCTGGAAGGATATATACAGAGAAAAGAGGTGGCCCGAGAAACGTAATGTAACTTCCTCACCATTTTGGATAAGCATGCTCCGTTCAAAAAATGCAGAACTAAGAACAGATATAGCCCTTGGTTCACTCCAGACCTGACTGCCCTCGACCAGCACAAAAACATCCTGCGGCGACTGCAATAGCATCGAATAGTCCCCGCGATATGCAACTGTTCAGTGAAGTCAGGAACCAATACACACAGTCAGTCAGGAAAGCCACGGCCAGGTTCTTCAGGCAGAAATTTGCATCCTGTAGCTCTAACTCCAAAAAGTTCTGGGACACTGTAAAGTCCATGGAGAACAAGAGCACCTCCTCCCAGCTGCCCACTGCACTGAGGCTAGGTAACACGGTCACCACCGATAAATCCATGATTATCGAAAACTTCAACAAGCATTTCTCAATGGCTGGCCATGCCTTCCTCCTGGCTACTCCAACCTCGGCCAACAGCTCCGCCCCCCCCCCCCCCCGCAGCTACTCGCCCAAGCCTCTCCAGGTTCTCCTTTACCCAAATCCAGATAGCAGATGTTCTGAAAGAGCTGCAAAACCTGGACCCGTACAAATCAGCTGGGCTTGACAATCTGGACCCTCTATTTCTGAAACTATCCGCCGCCATTGTCGCAACCCCTATTACCAGCCTGTTCAACCTCTCTTTCATATCGTCTGAGATCCCCAAGGATTGGAAAGCTGCCGCAGTCATCCCCCTCTTCAAAGGGGGAGACACCCTGGACCCAAACTGTTACAGACCTATATCAATCCTGCCCTGCCTATCTAAGGTCTTCGAAAGCCAAGTCAACAAACAGGTCACTGACCATCTCGATTCCCACCGTACCTTCTCCGCTGTGCAATCTGGTTTCCAAGCCGGTCACGGGTGCACCTCAGCCACGCTCAAGGTACTAAACGATATCATAACCGCCATCGATAAAAGACAGTACTGTGCAGCCGTCTTCATCGACCTGGCCAAGGCTTTCGACTCTGTCAATCACCATATTCTTATCGGCAGACTCAGTAGCCTCGGTTTTTCGGAAGACTGCCTTGCCTGGTTCACCAACTGCTTTGCAGACAGAGTTCAGTGTGTCAAATCGGAGGGCATGTTGTCCGGTCCTCTGGCAGTCTCTATGGGGGTGCCACAGGGTTCAATTCTCGGGCCGCCTCTTTTCTCTGTATATATCAATGATGTTGCTCTTGCTGCAGGCGATTCCCTGATCCACCTCTACGCAGATGACACCATTCTGTATACTTCCGGCCCTTCCTTGGACACTGTGCTATCTAACCTCCAAACGAGCTTCAATGCCATACAACACTCCTTCCGTGGCCTCCAACTGCTCTTAAACGCTAGTAAAACCAAATGCATGCTTTTCAACCGTTCGCTGCCTGCACCCGCACGCCCGACTAGCATCACCACCCTGGATGGTTCCAACCTAGAATATGTGGACATCTATAAGTACCTAGGTGTCTGGCTAGACTAAACTCTCCTTCCAGACTCATATCAAACATCTCCAATCTAAAATCAAATCTAGAGTCGGCTTTCTATTCGGCAACAAAGCCTCCTTCACTCACGCCGCCAAACTTACCCTAGTAAAACTGACTATCCTACCGATCCTCTACTTCGGCGATGTCATCTACAAAATAGCTTCCAATACTCTACTCAGCAAACTGGATGCAGTTTATCACAGTGCCATCCGTTTTGTTACTAAAGCACCTTATACCACCCACCACTGCGACCTGTATGCTTTAGTCGGCTGGCCCTCGCTACATATTCGTCGCCAGACCCACTGGCTCCAGGTCATCTACAAGTCCATGCTAGGTAAAGCTCCGCCTTATCTCAGTTCACTGGTCACGATGGCAACACCCATCCGTAGCACGCGCTCCAGCAGGTGTATCTCACTGATCATCCCTAAAGCCAACACCTCATTTGGCCGCCTTTCGTTCCAGTTCTCTGCAGCCTGTGACTGGAACAAATTGCAAAAATCGCTGAAGTTGGAGACTTTTATCTCCCTCACCAACTTCAAACATCTACTATCTGAGCAGCTAACCGATCGCTGCAGCTGTACATAGTCTATCGGTAAATAGCCCACCCAATTTACCTACCTCATCCCCATACTGTTTATATTTATTTACTTTTCTGCTCTTTTACACACCAGTATCTCTACCTGTACATGACCATCTGATCATTTATCACTCCAGTGTTAATCTGCAAAATTGTAATTATTTGCCTACCTCCTCATACCTTTTGCACACAATGTATATAGACTATCTTTTTTTTTTACTGTGTTATTGACTTGTTAATTGTTTACTCCATGTGTAACTCTGTGTTGTCTGTTCACACTGCTATGCTTTATCTTGGCCAGGTCGCAGTTGTAAATGAGAACTTGTTCTCAACTAGCCTACCTGGTTAAATAAAGGTAAAATTAAAATTAAATTAAAAACATCTGCTAAACACATATGTGACAAATACAATTTCAGCTGTTTGGTTTTCCCGAAAACAGGAATGCACACACACACAACACAACACACTGTGACTTTAGTCCGTTTTCCTTTGACCCTGTGATGCAGCCCACTGGACAGGCCAAGCAAGGTCTTTCTCTTCTTTGTGGTAGGGGTGTGTGTGTGTACATGTACGTGGGCAGACATTGGGTCCTACAGACAAGACGTAAACTGGCATTGCCAATTCATGTCTTAGGAGGGGTGAGGATAGGGAGGGCACTTCAGATATTACTCCTCCATCATTTAGTCTGTTTTTAGCCCCTCCCATCTTCCTTCCCCCATCTCCCTATCCAGAAGGGAGGGCGTTAGAGTAAAGTGGCCCCCACAGGGTCCCTTTGGGTTGATGTTGGGCACTTCAGTTCGAGGCACTGTTGTTGTATGCGCTGGAGGGAGTGGTCCGGTGGCCAGGGCCTTGCGGAAGGGGGGCATGAGGAAGGGGTCTTGGGCCAGCTGCAGCACGTTGATGCGCTCCTCCTTGCGGTTGGCCAGGTAGCGGCGGATGAAGGCCTGATGGAGAGAGATAAAGGCACCGAAGTGAGATGTTTATTTGTTTTTTAGGGGGTAGATCAGCTTTAATATTGCATATAGATTGTGGCTTCCATCAATGTAATTGTATGCATCATTTCCAATCCCCCAATAGATAGATAGGTAGATACACACACAGAACCAGGTAATATCTAGTCTCAAAGAACACACAGATATCTTAAACCTAGTGCGTTCAGACTAAAAACAAGTATTTTGTCTGGATACAAAGAAAATATTTAAGAATAATTTTCTCAATATGTTGGAAAATGTGCTTAAATTTACAATCCAATGCTATTGCAATCGTCTTGAAATAAGGCAATATGCCCAGGAATTTACAGAAAAATACCATATTGTGCTTAAAATAAGTAAACCTGACTAAGATAAATGTACTTGTAATACTACTAGAAACAAGATTGGCTTGCTTAAAGAAAGAATGAATCTAATTTCTTTTCACTACTTTATTGAGGACTCAGTATATCCAGAGGCTGATATGGGCAGAACAAAGGATGCATAAACAACAACAAAGGCCATTGGTGGTCAAGGTGAAAATGTAATACCAATGCGAAGATAACAAACATAACAGTACTTTAAACCTTCTTATAATAAACGACAAACACCCTGCTGATTTATTATCGGATTGGTTCTCGGATGGGCCAATAAACACAGTTCTGTAATCGGGATTGGAATTTTTATTTTGTTATTGTGCAACCCTAGTCAGTAACTTTTTCCACTCGGCCATAGCCTTTTTATATGAAGAAGTCATGTCCCGGTCGTGGATGGCGTCCGAGAGGACTTCTGTCTGCAGCACAGAGAGGAGTGTAGCAATGCACTTGGGATATGTAAGGTGAAAGGCGTAATAACATGCCTTGAGATACGTCACGCTGGCATAGATGTCCTCTTTTGGGAAGGTCATCACAGGCATCGTTCCAATAGCCAGTAAGCAGTTGGTTTCGCAGGCAATCACGACAGGGCTGAAGAGTGGTCTCGCCTGAAGAAAGGTGTTGGGGTCTTCTGCAGACTGACACAAACAATAAGAGAAAAACAAATATGACCACAAAGACAATTCACACTTTTTGTATGTTATGGTTAAGCAATGAAAATTCTAATACATGCACATATTTCTTACCTCAAGGATGTGAAGCATAGCCTCACTTGCATGTCCTAACTTCATCAGTGGAGCCACAGGTGATGGGAATATATCTGGTAAAGCCTTCATCATAGCAATTGAGTGCTTCACTGTTAAAAAATAAGAAGTTTTATTTGATTTACTGCAGCCAGTTATTTAAACAAAAATGAATCTGTTCATGGGATTCTCCACTGTCTACAGAGCCAGTAATTACCTTTATCCAGCAGCGGTGGCTTCATGATCTTTTTGAACACTCCATAAAACTGTGTGACTTGTTGTTTTTAGTTCAGGTATGAAGCAGGACTTCCCTCGATTGAGGATCCGCCAGAATTCATCCATAACCTGACAGACAGACAGACAGTGTAAAACTCTGTCTATCTAGCTGGAGGCGTAGGAAGCATTAGCCTGGTTACTACCAGACTGAATTGTTGCGAGCTCACTGTTTTACATTTGCCCGAAGTAGTTTACCCCCGTCCCTGCTATGGCTTCTCACGCTGCTCAGTTCCCACACCGTATCTCATTTGAGATTTGGTCTGGTGTTAACCAGGCAAAAGAAGCATTGGCCTACTTAGAATGAATACATTTGCTTACATGATCCAGTTCTCTGAAGCATCTTGGTAGGCCTGTCCTGCTCCTTAGTAGCTTCAGAGTCGATGAAGGCCCGTCTTGCTTGGAATTCAAGGTCGAGGAGCTGGGAAACATCCTTCTGGTTGGGTCTGGCCTTGGTTTTGTACATCTCCCTGTATTATGTCTCGACTGGTTCTGTAGGCTCTCAGTAGTTTCTGATGCCAGAAAACATAACAAACCCGACCAATTAACATTTAAAAATGTAGACTGAAATTAAGACCAGTGATTCCGCTGGTACTACCCCCCCAAACCTCTCATTCCACAGGAAACACTGAAGACTAAATAGTCACTTTGTTTCTAGTCCCTAATTTAGAGTAGTAGTAGAACTAGCATGTTTCCCTAATAACTATCCACTATTTGAATTTGTGTACTTACCACCCAACTGGGGTGCTGCATCTAGATAGTGGGGATCTCTCCAAGATCAGGGTTGAAAAGGTGGATTCGTCAGTCTCATCAGTGGACATTTCCTGGCTGCTCTGAAATCTAAGGCTTCATGGCCTCTTTCTTGAAGGGGTCGCTCCCTGCTTCTTTTTGGGGGTTGTCACATTCTGAATCCTTTTCAAAAGCTGTTTCTTCACAGATTCCTAACAAACAACAAATTGTTTGTGTTATAAATCACATTAAAAAAGATTGAATCCAGAAATGAAACGATACAAGCAGACACATGTTGCCCTGATTGATCTGGATGAAGCACATCCCTCCTATTTTGAGTGTCAGATGTTTGCACTTTGGCTGCCAGGTATCCAACAGTGCTGCATTTGGGTGCATGTGTTGATTACCTGAGTAGTGACTTACCCACTCAGCTCCACTGGTTGCAGAGCTGTCCCGCTATTGAAATCACAGGTCCCAGAGGAGGTGCCTGGTCTACACAGGTCTGATTCTTGACCCTGTATAAAGACATACATTTATTCAATAGTAATTATAAAGGCAAAGAACAACACACTATAAAACCAACCTAACAGCAAACACCAAAACAACTACATCTGCAGATACATATGTTGATTGTAATGATGGCCAGGAAATGCTACTTTGATAACAGGACACACTGTCTGCATGGTTAGATTAAATGTCTCCCAAATGTCAAAACCTAACATTACCTCATTTTCACCATGAGTAAATCTCAAAATGGTTCTCCTTCTGAAGAAGTGCTCTGGCCCGGGAAAGAGATCACGTGAATCCTCTGTAGAGAGGCTGGGCAGCATGTCTGTGCTTATATTAGCAGCTGAAAGTAATTAGCAAATAAATCATAGTTTATAGATGCAAAGTGTCAGGTTGATATAGGTTATGAGACATTAGCATACTGTCTTCCCTTTCCAGTTAATGCAGGAATGATTTACCAAGCTAGCTAATGTTAGCTACCTCTTGAGACTCTAGGGGCAGTATTTCATTTTTGGATGAAAAACGTTCCAGTTTTAAACAATATATTTTGTCACGAAAAGATGCTCGACTATGCATATAATTGACACCTTTGGAAAGAAAACACTCTGACGTTTCCAAAACTGCAAAGATATTATCTGTGAGTGCCACAGAACTGATGCTACAGGCGAAACCAAGATGAAATTTCAAACAGGAAGTGAGCAACATTTTTGAGGCGCTGTTTTCCAATGTCTCCTTATATGGCTGTGAATGCGCCCGGAACGAGCCTACACTCTCTGCCGTTTCCCCAAGGTGTCTGCAGCATTGTGACGTATTTGTAGGCATATCATTGGAAGATTGACCATAAGAGACTACATTTACCAGGTGTCCGCCTGGTGTCCTGCGTCGAAATTGGTGCGTAATCTCCAGCTGCAAGTATTCTTCCATGTGATTCCGAGGAGAAACCAAACTTCCACGAACGATATATCATTTTACTTGCGTTTGCTTTTAGTAACATTCAAGATGCTTTGACGGTGCGTTATCTCCTGCGTTTTTATTACTTTTTCATTGAAACTGTTATTGAGCCATATCAATAGTTTGCACAGTCGCAGCCCTGATTTCTGCTTGCTCTGTGGTATTGACGGATGCACTGAGGAATTTAGAGTGTACAATTCCTTCCATCATGTAAAGAGAAACCACCTTCAACACCTACTTGATTGCACCCGAACAGACGAACAGCCATCGGAGGAAAGCCAAGCACCACCGGAACAAGTAAATAGCTAGCTAGCATTTTTTTGTTCTCTGGATATAAAACAATAATTTAATGAACGGACGAAACACGGACCAAAGTCATACTATACTGTCCATTCGGCTATTCAATCATTTTAGCCATAATGACTCTTATGGCTAAAGCTGGGTTAATGTGAAAATAATCGATGATAAATAGGAACAAAACACTTAAATATAACTATTGGTGAAACTAAGTACAATTTCAAATATCATCTGTTTCTTTGATGTGTGGTACACCGGACAACATTCAACCCTAATGTTAACCCTAAAGCTTCTAGCTAACTCCAGCATCACTGATCAGCAACTCCATACACCTGACTCAGATAAGGGGCATTAACCAACATGGAGCTGTCACAGTGCAACAAGTAAGTTACTCGGTTGGTGGCAATCTGCTGACATTGACCATATTTTTTTAAGTACTTAGATTTACTGATAGCATTCATCGTCAGTCTTCGCAACCACTTATCCTGTCACAAACATTATACTTGTCATGAACTAGTAATGTCCAGCCTGCACATGTCAGGATACTTTTGTGATAAATGCCAGAGCCAAGCATCGTCTCTCACAGGTAAGATGCTTTTTCTGAGCAGAGCACAGCGTTTGGTTTGTTACATTATGTAGAGCATTTTGTAGTGGTTCAGTGACGGTTGAGTTCATTCTCAGTGCTAGGTTGTCCACCTTACTATTGTTGATCCCTTATGTCCTTATGTTAATGAATATGTCATGAGCAAGTCTGAATATCATAGGTATACATGATTGATGAGATCCCCACCTCTCTCTCTTTCAGAAAGGTGTGAATGACATTGTTGCTGGGGTACAGCAATATCAATCATCACTATTGGACAACCTCAGGAAGCAGATGGAGGCAATGCTAAAGAAGCATTCAGGATGCACATCAGGTCTTCTTGAAAAATATGCAATGGATATATTTGACAATTTCATTGAGCCTTTTGTTGGCGTTGCAACAACATTTAGACAGGACAGTGTTATTAAGAAGCAGTTTAGCTGTTTGGATGCAGAGGAAATTCACATTGCTCAAACCATATGCAGGATGAACTGTGGAGGATCAAAAGTCATTTTCATCTTAGACAAATTATTTTATTATGTACCATTAGTCAAAAGTCTAGAACAGTTCTTATCACACCCAAGGATTTTGTCTGATTGAAAAAAGACCCCAGATGTGCAGGGAATGATTTTTTTTCATGACATTGTTGATGGTGCTCTTCTAAAATCACATCCCTTATTTTCAGAGAAACCAAATGCATTGCATATTGTTCTGTACATGGATGAAATAGAGATCTGTAACCTACTAGGATCCTGTGCATCAACAAACAAGTTGTTAATGGTGTACTACACCCTAGGAAATATACATCCAAAATACAGGTCTAAACTGGCTGCTATCAGGCTACTTGCCATGGCTAGATCAGCAGACCTCTGTCAATCTGGTGTAGATGTAATATTGAATAGAATCAAGGAAGACATGGATGCATTCATTGTACAGTGGGGTTAAATGCTAACTATTAACTGAGAGAAAACAATATATGGTGCCATGGTCTCTCTGTGGAGACACCCTGGCACAACATAAACTAGCAGGGTTCAAAGAGGGTGTGGGCTTTGCCTACAGTAAGTGCAGACACTGTGAGTGTTATTTTGAGGACATGCAGTCACACTTCATTGAGGATGCATATACTAAAAGGACATTGGAAAAGCATGTCAGACAGTGTGATGAAATAGAAAAGGCACAGACGGACTTGCTACGCAACAGCCTGAGAACAACATATGGGATCAATAGAAGGAGCAAGTTAGTTGAATTCCCAGCCTTTGTTATCATGCAACAAACTCCGCAATTATAATAATATTTATAATAATTATGCATGTGATTCTGGAGGGCATAGCCCCATTGGAAATCAAATGTGTTTTGAATCATCTTGTTGTGTCAGGACAGATTGATCGGGACTCAGTGAATTCTGCTATTCTTGGTTTCCTTTATTCCCCTCTAGATGTTAGAGATCGGCCATCCCCAATTTCTGTTCGTACATTAACGTCAAGTGATGGTTAACTAAAACAGTCATCTGGGCAAATGCTTGTCCTGATAAGGATATTGCCATTTGTTTTGGAGAGTTTGGAAGTCAATGCATATATACAACTGATAATTGAGCTAATAAAGATTGTACAGATAATATTTGCACCTGTTCCTTCCATTGTGACTTTGTCTAGGTTGAAGTTACTCATTGAAAATCATTTGAAGCATTGGAAGGAGCTTTTTCCAGACCACAATGTTACACCTAAACAACATTATATGATACGTTTGCCATCACAGATAAAGACATTGGGTCCAATGGTTAGACATATGTGTATGCGGTTTGAGTCTAAACATTGTTTCTTTAAACAATGAGCTTTCAAGCTCAATTTAAAAAAATATTTGTAAGTCTTTGATCAATCAGAACCAAATATATGAAAGCTGCAGAAATGTTGACAGTTCAATCCACCCAATTGTTTCAAATGAAAGGGAGATGGGACCTGTATCAGAGGTTAAAGATCTAAATTATTTACATGGAAAATTGAGGAACTTCCTAGGTTTCAATGAAGTCAATACTAATAAATACATAACTCAGAAGTCCATGATATTTGCCAAAATACTGAATTGTAATATGCCAGAATTTGGACTGGTCAAAAACATATTTCTTGTTGATTCTAGGCTTCATTGTTTGGAATATCAACCATTTCAAACGATACACTTTGATAGAAATGTCATGGCTTATCAAGTTGAGGTCCTACACTTGCACAGGCCACTGAGTTAGGGGATGCTGAAAAGCAGTTTGAGTTTACCTCTTATTACACAATTAGCAACAATAGCCAAACTTATGTACAAGTCAAATACCATCTTGGGGATGTAGCAGAATTGTACAACAGTTCAAAGTGTGTTCCCCATATATGAAAAGTGTACTGTCTTTGTTCTGTACTGTATTTTCTCTACATGATTGCTGTGTGTAAGATTGACAATAAAACAGTGAATTCCATTTGGTCATTATCTGTTCTTAATATGTGAAGAGATGAAAAGGATAAGATGCTTGAAATAAGAAATTGTGACTTTGACAAAGCAGTTTTGTACTTGTCAGTGTTGATCAAGGAGCTTTATAATTATGGTAATTCTAATTTCGAGCATTAAGTTACTCAGAACCAGTAATACAATCACAGTAACAAGTTATATTATCTTATCAAGATAATTAAGGACAAAAAAGCTTGAAACAAGTGAAATGCTCAAACATAAAAACTGGCTGATTAGAAGAAATATCTTCTCAGACAAAAAACAAGCATATATTGCCTTGATTTAAGATATTTAATCTTACTTAGATTTTAATTTTTGCAGTGTATATGGATACAAACAACAAACGTGTTTTAAAGAGCTGTAAAAAAAATAAGAGTGAACTATTTTCCAATGCTCATTAGACTGGCCAAAGCCAACCCCAATGAATAGGCCATGTTGGATATGGTACATTCCACTCTCTCTTTCTTGTGTGTGTAGGAGCTACCACTGTACTGTTCAGGGGGCCTGCACTTCTTCTGGGACAACAAGTTTGACCATGCCATGGTGGCCTTCCTGGACTGTGTGCAGCAGTTCAAGGAGGAGGTGGAGAATGGAGACACGGGATTATGCCTGCCTTACAGGTCAGTCAACTAGTCTAGCAGACATCATTATAATTTGTAGTAATCTATGGATTATGCCGAGAGACCAAGGATTGAGGTGTAAAAGGCTGACCAACTTCCGTTATTTGTGTAAATTTGCCAAGCTATACAAATAAATACATTTGTTTATCTTTCTTCATTTTTCCAACGCATAAAAATCACTCCTTTTCATTTTCATATTTGACAAATACGTTCCTTTGTTTCTTAATATTTAATTTATTCTACTTTCCTGCACTAGTAACACATCTGACAGAATGACATAGATGAGTATTTGGACTTGATTGTATTGAGGTGTTTTAAACGGGTGTTTCTGTAGATTAGAGGAACTGCTGAACACTGTTGGTTTAGACGTTTCTGGATACAATACTGCCTCCTAGTAGTACTGCCTCTTATTGGAACCCTCACAGATTCCAAAGTAGAAGTCCTAATTTGGGCAGCAGGGGGTTTAGCAGTCACTGTATGTCTGTCTGTTCAATCCAAAATCCAAAAGAGTGACAGACTCAGGTCCCTTGGTGCATCACACTACAGATCGCTTCACGTAGCCAGCCAGTACAGTGCCTTTGAGCCGGTGCTTTGTGGAGTCATAAACCCCCCGTCTAGAGCTCTTGGAGGAGAGCTTGGCACAGATCTCACTGTGTTTCTCCAGGCGACTAGGATCAAAGCACCGGCCACAGTGCTCACACTGCTTCAGCTTGGAGTTGGCTGCACTCATCCCAAATCGACGTTTCAACTCCACCTGAAAGAATGGATTTTATCAGATGGGCTAAATAATGGGCAGCTGGGCAACAAAGACAAGATATACAATATGTACAAACCAGATGAGGCTGGTGGTAGGAGCTCATTGTAATGGCTGGAATAGAATAAAAGGAACGGTATCACACATATCAGTCACATCAATCACAATCACATTCCAGCCATTACAACATTCCAGCCTCCTACAACTCCTCCCATCAGCCTCCTCTGATACAAACGCACGTGATCACCAACACTACACTAGATCAACAATTAGCATGGCTTTGGAATGTCAAGCTACTTTACCTGTCTGTCCTCCTTTTTCTCTTCCATGTTCAAACCCTTCTTGACTTCCTTTGGCTTGCTCACAGTGTATCTCTTGGCTGTCTGCTTTGGCTTACTTGCCACACTGCTTTCTTCTCCATTTCTCCTCACATCTTTGCTCCTTTCTTCCTCTTCTTCATTATCTCTTATCATCTCCCATAGGTCAGAATCCACCTTCATCAGGCAGATCTCCTGGATGAACTTCTCCACCTTTTTTCTCAACCGTTCTTTTGCGTTTTTCTCCTCCAAAGCCTGAGCATCCATCTTGGCCCCACTCTTAATCAGTTTCAATTCTTGGGTGACACTGATCAGCTTGGCCTTCATATATGCCATCACCTGCTCAGCCTCTGAGTTAAAGACGTCCCATACCATCTCATCGGGGCATGGCGGTAGATCCTGTACAGTTAGGGTCTGAGTCTTGAACTGAACATGTTTCTTCACAACCTGCCTTCTGTACTTTGAAGCAGCAGGACGAGGGCTGCCCTCTGGTCTGACTGGCTGGAATGGCTTCTTCTTGGCATCATTGTTTGACACAGTGACTCTGGCTCTAATGGGAGGCAGTGGCATCTTGGCGACCATATTGGCTCCATGGACTGCCTTCAATGGCTTGGCACTATGGAGGTAGATGTCTTTCACCACGCAGGTTTGATCCCTCTTGGTCCGGATGGGTTGCAGTGGCTTCCGGATGGGAGGAACAGTAGCCTTCCCTGACTGCTGAGATGTTGGAGCTACATGCAGTCCTTGACTCTTCCCATTGCAGATGGACCTCTTTTTCTGCAGTACTGGGATTCTGGAGAGAGGATGTGGTTTATTTTCCACAGCCTTCAAACTGGCAAGTCGCTGCAGAGCACCCTTTCTTTCTTCAGTCAACTCCAGTACTGGGATTCTGGAGGTGTTAAAACTGTTTTGTTTGAGCGCTGGAAGCTTCTCAGTGGCCTTGGGTTGAGATGGCAGGGCATGCTGAATGGAGTTGCTACTGGCAGCTCCAAGGTTCCCTGTTAAAGCAATATCTTCCTGTAGCGGCTGCAAGAATCTCCTCATCGTCAAGGAGATTGACAGTTATATTTTTCTAACCTCGTTCTGCAACAAAATGTTCGTCTAGTAGCACTTTCTGTATTTTATGGTGGTCTACTTTGTTAACTATATCTCAGGAGGAATTTGCTAGATTGTCTTGGAAACTAGTGTTCTATTTTCAGCAATCAGACGCCAGACTGTTCAAACAGAACATTTGGAATTTATTGATCAGTTGTGACATCATAATTGGTTCACAAATAATGAGACTTCTAGAATCTCACACACTTATGTGGATGTGATGTCATAATAGGCCATAATATGCTGTCCAAAATGGTGAATGTGACCTACCTGTGTTGAACTGCTTGCCCTCATCTCATATTTAACCATGCCACTTTTCTTTGAGGTGAAACATATTACTGAACTCTCTGAATTGTCAATTTAAAGCCATTTTGCCTATTAATTCATGACTAAATTTAGCTAACATAGTTAATTCAGAGATTCTTACCTTTGCCTCGGCAGTCTTGTCCAGATCATCATGGCGTTTGTAGTTCTTTACGATAGCCACATTAACAGCTTATTTGCATTTTATTTTGGGGGGCTAAATACAGGCAAATATATAGTTACCTTGTCCTACAGATATTTACACGGTTATTGAAAAGTCACACAAGGGTAAGCCTACATGAAACACATCCCTTATTTTAAGTGTTTCTAAAATTCTCTATGGGGAAAAATGAATGGTGGAAAAACGGTTGGAACCATTTCCTTGTTTGACCGCTATGTTATATGGTTATTATGACTAATACTGTGGTACTCCATTGTACTTACACAAATAACTGGAGTTGGTCAGCTTTTGACAGCTTAATCCTTTGTCTCTGCATGATCATTTGCCTCCAACTAGTCACTAGCATGAGAAATCTGCAGATTGTTTTGTCTTAGCATACTGGCCTTAGATTAAAAATGTTTTTGGGGTGTTAGCAGCTGTAGATGTTGCACCAGTTTCTTTCATAGCCCTCAAGAAATAAACTCTTGGGGGTTTGAGTTTTAACGCACTTTTTTCTGTTATGGGTCAGGATGGATGTCGAGAAGGGCAAGATTGAGGACACGGTAGGCAGCGGCGGCTCCTACTCCATCAAGACCCAGTTCAACTCAGTGGAGCAGTGGACCAAGGCGCTCAAGTTCATGTTGACCAACCTCAAGTGGGGTCTGGCGTGGGTGTCGTCTCAGTTTTACAACCGATAGAGGAGGAAGATAAGGACTCACCCTGGGTGTTCCCCTTGACCCTTCTAAAACCACCATTTCGTCACAATGTATTACTCTCTAAAGTCTCTCTTCTACAATGCTCTCCTTGCTTCCCTATGATGTTTTGAGGGGGTGGGGAGAAGACTGGAGGAAGGACTTTTGAGATGAACCACTGGTGTGAGTTCCAATCCAATAAGCCTTGTTTCCTTGTTTGATTTCCATATTGACCATTTGAAAGGACAAGATAAAAACTGTTAAATTGTACACATTCAAATCCATCTAGAGTCGTAGGTGTTATGAAGGGAGCTATCTGAGACTTTTGGAGCACATTCCAGGATGGAGTCCTAATAGTAGCTAAGTGGCATCTGGTTGTGTCTTTTCCTTCATATGCACATATCTTATGACACTGTATAAGTGAAAGCTGTTGTTTCCAACTGACCTGTTCAATTCTTATAGATCAGTACACATGAAGGGAAGGAGAGAAGGAGGCTTCTCATGTATCACATGCTTCTTACTGTGCTCCAGAAGCAATACTGGAGAGTCACGTATCTGGTTTTGTGCCTATTTTTCTTCAATTGGTTTGTGTCTTTCTGGTTCAGCTCCACTAGCCCCAGAAAAATGTACATTTATTATGTTTTAATAGTTTTTCTCTTACTGTACTGACAAGGTAAAGATGGTTTAATTTCACCATGCATTGGAACAGCATTGGAACGTTTGCACCAAGTGTCTACCGAAAGCTTTGGCGTCGGGATTATGCTGGCTTTTGTCCATTGGCAAATTCAACAAGGCAATCCTTTTACTACAAGTGACTTCTTGGTGTAGATTTAAATGTAGACAAGGAGGCTTGTGGCAGTATTTAATGCCCATATCACTATATGATTTGGTTTTTCAGGTTCATTACACATATGAAAATGCCAATAATGGACCCACACAGAACGCCTTATGTAAAAGGATATTTATAATTCTAACATTTGTATAAAAAAAGGTAATCAAAATGTAGAGACAGATTGATTGATTGATTACGTAAGTATTCAACCTCCTGAGTCAATACATGTTAAAATAATCCTTGGCAGCGATTACAGCTGAGAGTCTTTCTGGGTAAGTCTCTAAATGCTTTGCACACCAGGATTTCATGTTAGGCTTCAAGCTCTGTCAAGTTGGTTGTTGATCATTGCTACAAAGCCACTTATGTCTTGCCATAGAATTTCAAGCCAATTTAACTTTTTGGGGATAGGGTGCAGCATTCGGAATGTTGGATGAAAAGCGTGCCCAAAGTAAACTGCCTGCTACTCAGGCCCAGAAGCTAGGATATGCATAGAATTCGTAGATTTGGATAGAAAACACTCAGTTTCCAAAACTGTTAACCTTTTGCGACGAGAAAACCCGTATCCGGGAGCGTAATCATAGCCTCAAACGCATTAGCATAACGCAACGGACATAAATACCCCTATAAACTTTTTCTATTCATGAAAATCGCAAATGAAATAAATATATTCAAACACAAGCTTAGCCTTTTGTTAACAACACTGTCATCTCAGATGTTCATAATATGCGTTACAGCCAACGCTAGACAAGCATTTGTGTAAGTTTATCATGGCATAATGCTATGCTAGGCTCTGCTGGCAGCAGGCAACATTTTCACGAAAATAAGAAAAGCAACCAAATTAAATAATTTACCTTTGAAGAACTTCAGATGCTTTCACTCAGGAGACTCCCAGTTAGATAGCAAATGTTCCTTTTTCCCAAAATATTATTTTTGTAGGCGAAATAGCTCCCGTTTGTTCATCATGCTTGGCTGAGAAATCGACACTAAAATGCTACAACTATAACGGCAAACTGTTTTCAAAATTTGCTCCATAATATCGACAGAAACACGGCAAAAGTTGTTTAGGATCCATCCTCAAGGTGTTTTTAACAAATATATTCGATAATATATCCGTCGAGGCAGTTGGCTTCTCATAAGAAGCGATTGGAAAAATGGCTACCTCAGTATTTTACGCAAGGTTTTCTGCGAAAGACACCATGTGACCACATGCCATATATGGTCCCTTACAGCCATTCTTCAAGGGAAATGCCTAAAATGATGTCACAATGCTGTAGACACCTTGGGGAAAAACGTGGAAAACGTAAGCTCATTCGTAGCTCATTCACAGCCATATAAGGAGTCAATGGCATGAGGCGCTTTCAAAAAATGCAGCACTTCCTGGTTGGATTTTTATCTGGGTTTCGCCTGTAACATCAGTTCTGTGGCACTCACAGACAATATCTTTGCAGTTTTGGAAACGTCAGCGTGTCTTCTTCCCAAAGCTGTCAATTATATGCATAGTCAAGCATCTTTTCGTGACAAAATATCTTGTTTAAAACGGGAACGTTTTTCATCCAAAAATTAAAATAGCGCCCCCTAAATCCAACTGGTTAAAATAATATCTGTGAGCATAACAGAACTGAAATGGCAGGCGAAAATCTGAGGAAAATCCATCCGGTAAGTGCTACTATTTTGAAATGGGTGTTTTTCCATTGAAAGCCTATCCACCATTTAAAGGGTATGACCCAGATTCCATTCCCTATGGCTTCCACTAGCTGTGAACAGTCTTTAGACATTGTCTTGGGCCTTTATTCTGAAAAATGAGGGAGAATGAGCAGTTTCAATGAGAGGCCAACGGAAACTCTCCAACCGGTTTGGTGCGCATTCCCGAGAGCGTGCCTTAATTGTTTTTCTTTTATATTGACGACGCTATTGTCCGGTTGAAATATGATCGATTATTTGGGCTACAAACAACCTGAGGATAGATTATAAACATCGTTTGACATGTTTCTACGAACTTTACGGATACTATTTGGAATTTTCGTCTGCCTCTTGTGACTGCATTTGAGCCATTGAATTACTGAACAAAACGCGTCAACAAAATGGAGTTCTTTGGATATAAAGAGGGACTTTATTGAACAAAACAAACATTTATTGTGTAACTGGGAGTCTTGTGAGTGCAACCATATGAAGATCATCAAAGGTAAGTGATTAATTTGATTGCTATTTCAGACTTTTGTGACTAATCTACTTGGCTGCAAACTGTTTGCAATGTTTTGTGTGCTGAGCGCTGTCATCAGATAATCTCATGGTTTGCTTTCGCCTTAATGCCTTTTTGAAATCTGACACGGCGGCTGGATTAACAACAAGTTAAGCAGCATTGATTTGGTCGTTTTTGTGCATGATCAGTACTGTGAAGCCGCATTGGTACTTGTGCTTGTGCTTGTAAAGAAGGCAGAGATTGCACACATAAAAACCCAAACCACGATGTGATTTGAACACGCTACCTTCTGATCTGGAATCAGAGGCGCTACCTTTGCGCCACAAGGTCTTGTACAATGTGATTTTTGGAGGGGATGCCTAGTTCAGATTTCGTTGACTGTACCATTTGGAATGCAGGCCTAGTTCTCTGGGGAAATGTACTATCTGACAATGCCCCCTCGTCAGCACGTGCCTCTACCCGGCAGGTTAGGTGTATGAAAATAAGCAAGCGCAGAGACCGGATAGCTCAGTCGGTAGAGCATGGGACTTTTAATCTGAGGGTCCAGGGTTCAAGTCCCTGTTCGGGTGATGCTTCAGTGTTCACCTTTCTTCACTACGCTGTCTTTCTGAACTTGCATTTTCCATGACATGTTCGACCTTTGGACAAAACACTCACAGAGCCAAAACAGCTTAGTCTGAAGACATCCTCATAGTACCGGTGAAGTTTGTCGAAACATGTCAAATGATGTTTATAATTAATCCTCAGGTTGTCAATTGTCTTAATAATTGATATTTCAACCGGACAATAGCGTATTCAATAGAAAGGAATAACAAAGAAGGGTGCGCACTCGGTCACGCTCGCAAACCAGCACTGCATGCTTCCTAAGCACTGACAGAAAGGTCTCGTTCTTCTTCATTTTTCAGAAAAGAAGCCTGAAACAATGTCTAAAGACTGTTGACATCTAGTGGAAGCCATAGGAACTGCAATCTGGGTCCGAACCCATTAGAAAGTCAATAGGCATTCGATTGAAAACTACCCACATCAAAAGAAATCCCACTTCCTGGATTGATATTCCTCAGGTTTTCACCTGCCGTATCAGTTCTGTTATACTCACAGACAGGATTTTAACAGTTTTGGAAACTTTAGAGTGTTTTATATCCACATCTACCAATTATATGCTTATCCGAGCTTCTGGGCCTGAGTAACGGCACGCTTCTCATCCAAAAAAAGCCGAAATACTGCCTCCAAGCCAAAAGAAGTTCAACTCCCTGTTCGAAGACTGATTTAAGTCTGTCAATCACACAGTATCATCTGATTTAGGAATTTGCAGTGTGCCATGCTTCTGTGGGAGACAATTGTCATCTTAAGCAGCATTGGTTTGGTGGTTTTTGTGCATGATTGGTACCGTAAAGCCACATTGGTTCTTGTGCTGATTCGTTGACTTCGCTGTGTAAAAAAAGGCAGAGATTGCACACATAAAAATCCTGACCACGACGTGATTTGAACACGCAACCTTCTGATCTGGATTCAGATGCACTATCTTTGCGCCAAGAGGTGGTGTACAATGTGTTTTTTGGAGGGGATGCCTAGTTCAGATTTCGTTGACTGTATCATTTGGAATGAAGGCCTGGTTCTCTGGGGAAATGTACCATCTGACAATGCTCCCTCGTCAGCACGTGCATCTGCCCGGCAGGTTAGGTGTATGAAAATAAGTAAAAGCAGAGCCCGGATAGCTCAGTCGGTAGAGCATCAGACATTTATTCTGAGGGTCAAGGGTTCGGGCGATGCTTTAATGTTCACCTTTCTGAACTTGCTTTTTCCATGGCATGTTCGACCTGTGGACAATACACTCCCAGAGCCAAAACAGCTTCGTCTGAAGACATCCTCATAGTACCTTCTTCAGAGAAGTATTATCTTGTGTTGTATTTTGAAGCTACATGACCTTGAGACTCCCAAGTGGTGCAGCGGTCTATGGAACTGCATCTCAGTGCTAGAGGCGTCACTACAGACTCCCTGGTTCAAATCCAGGCTTCGTTTCTATCAAAGTGCTTTATTACGTTATCATAGTTTCCGTATGCCGTTTCTGCTGTAGCTCACTGTATGTATGGATCATAATATATTCCTTATAACGTGACACATTTTAATGTGTAACGTTACACATTTTATAACCTTTATGGTGTTATAGTCAATCGTGCTTACGTAGCTACATTATTCTATTAGCTCTGTAAAACAAGGCTAGTTGCGTCAGAGAACTATTAGCTTGTGTTTTATTTTGAAGCTACCCTGGCCTTATGACTCCCAAGTGGCGCAGCGGTCTATGGCACTGCATATCCGTGCTAGAGGCTTCACTGGCTGTGATTGTCCACAATTGTCCAAGCGTTGTCTAAGTTTAGTTGGTGTAGGCCATCATTGTAAATAACAATTTGTTCTTAAATTACTTGCCCAGTTAAATAAATAAAACATATGACCATGGTTTGTGTTTTTGGTCTATTCAGCATAGCTCTGTTCTGCCCTGCCTTGCCCCCTTGTGGAACTCAAAGTTAGTTTCTTACTGTTATAACTCAAATCTGTGATTTTGTCAATGCAAGAAACTATTTTTTATAGCAGTGTTTATTATATAATACTTCTTTGTAGTATTGTTTTATTGCTATATCCTTATATTGTATTCTAATGAATAATTCCTCTTTAATCTGTACTTTCAGAAACCACAAACAGTATTTGCCAATATCATAACTGGAATTGGACATCTTTGGAGCTGAAGAATGAGGCCAGCTTTTGTATGCTAACCTACACTCCTTAACAGTTGTACTGGATGAAAACACAGCAAGAAAACACACAGGCCAATATGTAATAGTCATCTATTTTATTGCAGTATTGGTAGTTGGTTCAACAACTTGTTTTACTAGAGGACAAATAACTGAATATGCATAACCCATATTTAATATCCATGCAGTGACTGAACAACAACTCTATTTCCACCCCCACCTCTAAAGGCATAGTATCTGCACCTGTCAGGTCAGTCAGTGTGACGACCCTCCCACTCTGTCTGCTGTATTCTCTCTGTTATTTCCTTATTAGGATGCTGGTGGGCGGAGTTGGGAGGGTCGTCAGCTACATGGGAAACACCAGGCCCGGTGTCTCCCAGGATAAATACACCACTTCCCCATTCATGGAGGAGACTCTCTCCATGCAGACACCCTCTGTAGATTGTGTTGTGGTTCTTGGTGGCCGTTTGTTTGTTTGCTTTGGCACCTTTCATCACCCTGCATTATCACATTCAAGCATGCAAAACACTCACTTACACTACTGATTACTGATTACACACACCATTGTATATTATATTTATTTGCTTTAGTTAATAAATATATATCTTTCTACTCCTTATCTCCACGTTGTCTCCCTTTGTTACGGGCTTTGAGCCGGTTCGTGACAAGTGGGGGCTCATCCGGGATCTTTGAACTACTGGTTTGGGAGACCGTGGAGGTACGTGTTTGCATCTTGTGGTTGAGTTTGATAGGCCCAGTATTGGTTGCCTTTGTGGTTGGTTTGTGTGCTGCGTTGGAGAGAGATAATGGTTAGTTTCCAGGCCCTGCCTAGCCTGTAAACTCTTGTTCTACTTTCTGTTGGGAAGTCAGTCTGAGGTGAGTAAATCGGCTGTGTACCTCGGTGGGAGATTTGGGTAGGGTAGTGGAACTTGCTACCCGGAGCTATAGCCTTTTTCCCCTGATAGGTTTAGCGACGTGTTTCATTTTTTGGAATATGTTGGGCATGGTTAATGTTTGTTATTTTTGTGTGGTGTCTGTGGACTGAGCAGTTGTCTCGGGGGCACATCCGTGGCTTGGTGGAATTTGCCAGCATGCTGGGGAGTTCTATTTCCTTGCCAGCGGGCTACAGTGCGTAAATTCCCACCGCAAATCTGCACGAAGACTAGGGTTGAGTTATTGTAGGTTTTGGGGAAGCTCCGTATCTCATCTCTCTTCTGTGGTACTCAGGGTGATTGTCAATTCTCGGGTTGTGGTCTGGTGTGCTCAGCAGAAGGGAAGAGACAGATTTTTTTTTTTTTGTGTGTGATTATGGCGTCTTATGTAGATAAGTTCATTCGCTCTCCATCAGAGGAATTGTTAGATTTAGGTACTAAAGAACAGCTGTTGAAGGTCGCGGAACACTACGAGGTTGAGATTAGTGATAAACGTCTAAAGAATTCTATTAGGTTGATATTGAAGGCCAATCTGATGGAGAGTGGTATTCTTGAAGTTACCACTGGGCCAGCCTCTGCTGAGGATTTGTCGTCTCCCCATAACGTTACAATGAACATTCCATCGGTTAGTCCTAGTAGCCTTCTTTTTGAACAGCAGAAAGAACTGCTTTTGTTACAGCTGGAGCATGATCGTGAGAAGAGAGAGCATGATCGGGAGCATGATCGTAAAATATGAAAAGGAATTGGCATTTAAACAAGAGATGGAGCGTGCTAAAATCAAATTGCAACAAGAACGTATAGAGTTGGTTAGGGAAGGAAAGATCTCAGGGGAGAGTTTGTTTTGGGAAGGTGACCCAGATTTACCTAGGGGTAGTTCCGCTTTGGTCGTGCCCCAGAGACATTTGATATTGTTGGGAACTTACGGTTATTGCCTCGGTTTAATGAAAGGGACCCCGAGACATTCTTTTCGTTGTTTGAGCGGGTTGCTGACGCTAGGAGTTGGCCTGATTCTGACCGCACTTTAATGTTGCAGTGTGTGCTGACTGGTAAAGCGCAGGAAGCATATTCAGCTCTTAGTGTACACGATAGTGCCAGTTATGATAAAGTTAAAACAGCTGTGTTACAGATTTATGAATTGGTCCCTGAGGCTTACCGCCAACGATTTAGAACTTTAAAAGGGATGATAACCAAACTCATGTTGAGTTTGCGCGACAGTTGTCTTTACAGTTTAATCGCTGGTGTTCCGCCTCTGCAGTTGTGACTTTCCAAGGGCTGTGTGATCTGATTATGTTAGAGCAATTTAAGGACACAATTCCTGATCGTATTGCCACGTATATTAATGAACAGAAAGTAAAGAATGTTGCTGAAGCTGCAGTTTTGGCAGACGAGTATGTGTTGACTCACAAAAGTGTCTTTGCAGAACCCCGTATTCGGAAAGAGTGGGGGCGTTCGGATAGATTTGGGCTTCGCTCACCGAGATACTTTGGTTCTCCGGCAGAGTTCTATTCAACTAGGGTTGAACCTGACTCCCATGGTAAAGCTGACTTTGGGCAGGAGTGTCACTACTGTCAAGGTTCAGGTCATTGGAAAAACGAATGTCCACTTCTCAGGTCAAGGGGTGCTTACGCTAAATCTAAGCCTACTGCGTTAGCTGCACCTGTTCCACATCAATTCATTCATGACTCATTTCCTCAGGCCCAGGAGAATGTGAAAGTCCATATTGATCCAGACTATTTACCTTTCATTACAGAAGGTTTTGTGTCTATGTTAGGAAGTAAAGACCTTGTGCCAGTGAAGATCCTGAGAGACACAGGTGCCTCTGAATCATTTGTGTTGGAGTCTGTGTTACCATTTTCTGCTGAGACTGATTCGGGGAATAGTGTTCTAATTAGGGGAATAGGTTTGAACACTCTGTCAGTTCCATTGCATAAACTGATGTTGGATTGTGGGCTGGTGAAGGGTGAAGTTGTTGTGGGTGTGCGTCCTTCGTTGCCTATTGAGGGTATCGATGTTATCCTTGGGAATAACTTGGCTGGTGCGCGTGTATGGCCTGTCGTGTTTCCATCTCCAGTGGTTTCCACTAAGCCGTCATTTGTTGGGATTCCTGATGAGAGTGTACAGAGTTTCCCAGAGGTGTTCTCTGCGTGTGCAGTGACACGTTCTATGAGCCGTGGCGAACTGGTCACTGCGCCGACTAATGATAATAATACAAAGTATGTCACTGTTTTCCCTGCTATCCCGTTATCTATAACCCGCTCAGATCTAATCAATGCGCAACGGGATGACCCCACGTTGGAAGAGTTGCGTGATCAAATTGTGCCTATAGAACAGTTGGGAGATGTCGCCCATGGCTATTTTCTCAAGAGGATGTCCTGATGAGAAAGTGGGTGTCTCATGATAGTGTTTTTCTGGGGAGGCAATTAGTCAGGTTGTTGTACCAGTTAAGCTTCGTGAGTTGGTGTTGGAAACTTCTCACAGCGACGTGGCTGGACATATGGGGGTGAGGAAAACCTACAATCTCATATTAAGACATTTCTTTTGGCCTAGATTAAAGAGGGATGTTTCTGATTTTATCAAAACTTGTCACACCTGTCAATTAACTGGTAAGCCTAATCAAGCAATTAAACCAGTACCATTATTTCCTATTCCTGTACTCAGCCAACCTTTTGAGTATCTGATTATTGACTGTGTGGGTCCTCTGCCTCGTTCTAAAAAGGGTAGCAGTTACCTGTTCACTGTGATGTGTCAGACCACCCAGGTTCTTCAACAGCTCCATATTAAACACAATTTGTCTAGCGCCTATCACGCGCAAAGTCAAGGAGCACTGGAACGTTTCCATCAAACACTTAAGTCTTTGTTGAGAACTTATTGTACTGAGATGGATAAGGATTGGGAGGAGGGGTTGCCTTGTTTACTGTTAGCCGCTAGGGAAGTTTCACAGGAGAGCACAGGTTTCAGTCCAAATGACCTTGTGTTTGGACATAGGGTGCGTGGACTTTTATCTGTTCTCCAGGATGACTGGAAGTCTCCCGAGCCTCCTCAGTCCCTGTTATCGTATGTGTGTGATTTCCGGCGACGGCTGTACACCGCTGGTGAAATGGCTAAAGAGAAGTTATCATCTTCACAGGAGAGGATGAAGGGCATATTTGATCGCCGAACTGAGCCTCGTCACTTTAGTCCAGGTGACCAGGTTCTTGCTCTGCTGCCAATTGTTGGTTCTCCTTTTCAAGCCAAGTTTCAAGGTCCATATACAGTGGTGCGCCAGTACACTGAGCAAATTTATCTAGTTGCCACTCCAGAACGGAGGAAAGCACACCAGCTGTGCCATGTAAATCTGTTAAAACCCTATTATGCACGTTCCTCTGAGACTGAACAGTGGGATTCTACAGAGGACGGTAAACCTGTTCTTTTGGCTGATACCGTTGTTTCCTTGGGTTCTTGTCGTGCTAGATCTGTGCATGAGGAGGAAGATGTTCCTGGTCCTGACGATTGTATATTGCAGGGTAGATTGAAAAATTCAGAAACACTGGATATTTTAGACAGTCTTCTCACTCACCTACCTGTTGATGGGCGGAAAGAGATGGTTGGTCTGATTCAGAGATTTCCAAGTTTGTTTTCTGATACACCTACACGTACAAACTTAATAGAACATGATATTGACATTGGAGGTGCTGACCCCATTCGTCAGCGGTTCTATAGAGTTTCTTCAGAGAAACTACGTTGTCTGGATGCTGAGGTCAAGTACATGCTGGAGAGTAAGATAGCAGAGCCTTCTTTCTCCAGTTGGGCTTCTCCTGTATCTTGATCAGGAAACCGGATGGAACAAACCGTTTTTGTACGGACTACCGTAAGATAAACAGTGTCACAAAGCCAGATTCATTTCCTCTTCCTCGGATGGAGGACTGTGTTGATCAAGTCGGTGCAGCTAAGTTTGTGAAAAAATTTGACCTGTTAAAAGGCTATTGGCAGGTGCCACTGACGAGTAGGGCACGTGAAATCTATGAATCGCTGGAAGTGACTATGAATCGCTGGAAGTGACTATGAATCGTTGTGAGTTGTAAAAATTAAGAAGGACCCTGATGTTCTTTTCGTTGGAGCTTGTAGCTGTTGGTCTTTTGTGCCATGTTCCTGAATGTTTACATGACAGAACATGACAACCCGAAACAATGGTCAATCTTTCCTGTCTGTTCCCTCCTGGTCTTGTGTTCTTCTTTCCTCTTAAAATATTGCTTCCTATGCACAAAGGTTGCTGAGGTCTGGGGAGGAGGAGGTTGGTTGGTGCAGGTGGAGGTGTGAACACATAACCCCTCGTAAATTTGGGACGCAGAGGCCAGTATGTTGTTCCGGGGTCCTTGTTGGTCCCCGGTTTTATGGGGGGGGATGTGACGACCCTCCCACTCTGTCTGCTGTATTCTCTCTGTTATTTCCTTATTAGGATGCTGGTGGGTGGAGTTGGGAGGGTCGTCAGCTACATGGGAAACACCAGGCCCGGTGTCTCCCAGGATAAATACACCACTTCCCCATTCATGGAGGAGACTCTCTCCATGCAGACACCCTCTGTAGATTGTGTTGTGGTTCTTGGTGGCCGGCCGTTTGTTTGTTTGTTTGCTTTGGCACCTTTCATCACCCTGCATTATCACATTCAAGCATGCAAAACACTCACTTACACTACTGATTACTGATTACACACACCATTGTATATTATATTTATTTGCTTTAGTTAATAAATATATATCTTTCTACTCCTTATCTCCACGTTGTCTCCCTTTGTTACGGGCTTTGAGCCGGTTCGTGACAGTCAGTCACTTATTGTTGCAGATGTGCTCAATAATGCTTGAGAATGTGATACTCCTCAAAGCATGGTGAAATACATAGAGGTGTATCACAAGCTAAACACATGTATTTTGTCATATTCCTCTGCTTACTTCTCCTGGCGCCAGACAGGCAGACTTTGCAGTGCGACCACCTTGAGCAGCAGTTTGAGGGACTTTGCAGGGAAAATGCCGTGCAGTGAGGCGTAGGGGATTGTCTACAGCAGGACAACCCCCAGTGGATGGGCGCCGAGGGGTGTGGTGCTCCTCCAGCAGCTCTCTCATGAGGTTCTCTCTGTATTTTTGGTAGGTAATTACTTTACCTATGAGGGAGTGGGGAGGATGAGGATGATGAGGCAGTGGGTAGGTGGGTGAGATATTGTCACTATAATTGCATAATGGATTTGTATGTGAACTGTACATCCAATTACAAAAATACCTTGTTCAGTAATCATCTCACCTGTTAGTTGGCGGTGAACTATGCTGCCGTTGAGGACAGCAGTGTCGATCAGATGGAAAGATATCTTCTTAACCCACTTGGTCGTTTTCCGAGTGCATTCCACAAAGCTGTTTATCATGTCCGCCTTATCCACGGCCCCCATTTTGAGGTAATAATCACTCCTAGCTCTCTCTTCTCCTGTAGCTCCAAGGCATAGCGATTGGTCTCCTCTACTATGTTTCCCACCAGCTCCTCTGTCAGAAACAACTTGAAGCACTCTGCCTCAGTTGGAAATGGCAAGGGGCGTTGCACTCCAGACTGGGACTCGTCAAAGCAAACAGCAGGGCCAGGAGGGGTGAAATGACTGGTGGCCTTCCAGCTACCACAGAACTCCTGTACTTCATCCACTGTCGGTCTGCCTCCATCACCATCAAAGGGACCTGGTACTTCGTCAGTGGACAAGGGAACCTCCGATTCAGGGTTCTCAATGGCTACAAGGTTGGGGGGCAGCTCCTAACTGTCACTGTCAGAATCTGATTCCTGACTTTCATACTCAGACTCATTGTCAGAATTTTTAAAAAATCTCCAGAATTTCCACATTTGTGAGTTGTCTCCTTTTGAAAGACATTGCTAATGCTACAACATAGCTCACTAACAGTGTGGGAAAATCTTTGGATGGAGTTGAAAGTCCGTGTTGCCCAGCAACAGCCCAAAAACATCACTGCTCTAGAGGAGATCTGCATGGAGGAATGGGCCAAAATACGAGCAACAGTGTGTGAAAACCTTGTGAAGACTTACAGAAAACGTTTGACCTCTGTCATTGCCAACAAAGGGTATATAACAAAGTATTGAGATAAACTTTTGTTATTGATCAACTACTTATTTTCCACCATAATTTGCAAATAAATTCATAAAAAATCCTACAATGTGATTTTCTGGATTTCTTTTCCTCATTTTGTCTGTCATAGTTGAAGTGTACCTATGATGAAAATTACAGGCTTCTCTCATCTTTTTAAGTGGGAGAACTTGCACAATTGGTGGCTGACTAAATACTTACTAAATACTAAATACTTGGAGGGGATGCCTAGTTCAGATTTCGTTGACTGTATCATTTGGAATGAAGGCCTGGTTCCCTGGGGAACTGTACCATCTGACAATGCCCCCTCGTCAGCACGTTCCACTGCCCGGCAGGTAAGGTGTATGAAAATAAGCAAAAACAAAGCCCGGATAGCTCAGTTGGTAGAGTATCAGACTTTTATGGGTAAGGCGTATCTTTATGCAATACATCCCTCTCTCCGGATTACAGTCAAAAACTCTCACCTTCACTATACTCCACCTCCTTCCATACTGGGTGAGTGGATTCATATAGCCCTCTCTCTCCGTATGAGCTATGACCTGTGTCCACGACCAACATGGGGACCTGCACCGATATATACCATAATGGCTCAGAGTCCTAGACTGCCATGTAATTAGAGACCCCATTTGGTCTACATAAATCTCCATTGAGACATCCTTCCCAACCTCTACTCTAACTTCCTGTCTACCCAGATCTAGGGATCTCTTATGCTTGTTTGGAACAAAATCCTCATCGTCTAAACCATGGGTAAAATTACCACTCTCCGTATTCTCACGTGGGACGTGGTGTATCAGGAATATGGCTCCCACGATAAGACCGCTCAGACCAAACAGCACTCTGGTGAAGCCCCACCCTTTTCCGGAAAACATATCAGCAGCCAGAGGCCAGACCATACTTCCACTTCTATGAACAAGCACAGGGATGGAATGACGGGGTCAGGCAGTCTTCTTCAGAGAGATGGCCCCCAGATCCTATTGATTCCAGTTCTCCTCTCTAACACTGTGATTGTTCGACAGTGCCAATGTGTCTTACCATTTTGCAATGTGTGATATGAATCCAGGTAGTTATTTCAGCTATTCTCATAGCCAAGGCTGTCACCAGGAGTACTTGGTATAGTCCCTCCCACCGTGGCTGCTTCCAGTCTATTCTCCTCAGGGACTGGATTGAGTGAATCACCTTGTCCTGTAATTCACATGTAGAGCATAAAATCTTGGACATACAGGTTTGGTTAACAAACAGTCTTCTATTTGTTCTATCTAATCATGTCCGCCAAGTAAGTTGGGAACACTATATAAAAAAATCCCATCCCATCCTCGCTTTGATACATGGCTTCGCCCCTGTATCAATATATATCTACTTTAAGAATTACCTGTGCTGTTTTCTATGGGCCTGGACGTATATGGGCTTGTCTATGTAATAAGTTATCGTTCTTTCCTTTTTTATTTCACATGCCCTAGTCAAAGCAACTATTTCGGTCTGTTGTGCCGAATACTTTCCGGGCAACGCTTCCGCAGATAACACCTTATTTCCAGAAACCAACTAAGCTTTCATTCCCCGTTTTGTCTCCCCACAGTAACTTATCTACTCCCCTTCTAAACCTTCTCCTAACTGCTCTCAAACCTTCAAGGTCTCAGCAGCACAACTGTGGATTGTTTAAAAAAACATGTCCATGGTGGCAATTTCTAAATCCTCACATAGGTTAATTAGGTCATCTCGATCCTATCAATAATCCTGAATCACCACAGATCTCATATATCCCTGTCCACTTTATACTATTTAAATAAAAATCATCTACTGATAAAATGAAACCAAAACGAACACTACCCATATCACATGCTGTCTGTACTAATGAAATCTCTCCTTCGGGAGTCTATTGTATTTGATCTAACAATAACATGGGTTAACCTCTAAATCAGTCACATCAATAATTTAATATATGTTGCATAGTGTGGGATACATTATCTACAGCAATTTACCATCCCTAAGAACCGCAACTTATTTTCATAAAAAATCTTAATGCTTATAAAATCAATATTTTTCTATCTCAATATATTTTCCTGCCCTTGTTTGCTTAAAATAATTGCTGTCCCTAGTGAACTGCTTATCTCTCCACCTCTTCTAGCTCGGCTGCTCGCCCCCACCCAACTAAGTTCTGTTTAATGGGACGGCTTATCTCGGGACGCATTCCACTGAGGAAAGCAATTTTTAATTGTTGACTATCCCCGGCAGTGGAGGGGCCTTGAGTCCCTACACTGCCGGGGATTCTTCTAACCCAATATTCTCCCGGAGCGATATATATATATAAAACATACTACTACTGGTCAAAAGATAAAACTACAGTTTCAAATAACATGACCAGATCACAGTTACTACTCTGGAACCCTCCACCAAGAGAACTTATTGTACCCTTATGTCCATCGGAGAAGAGACTCAAGAAAGTCTGCCCTTAGTCCAAGGCTATGCCATTTCTTTCTTTTCATTGGTTCAAATTACAACTATGTCAAGGAACTATAAACTCGTAAATAATTATCAGTTACTCAATTTACCTTAAAATCAGTATCACAAATGACCACAAATTCATTATCCAAATGGCCCCCCATGAGGCTGGTCAGACAAGGGAGAGCCATGATAGAGGTCAAAGGTTATACCACCCTTTTACAGTCGTGTTCCATACTATATTAGACAAATTAAAGAACCCTTTATCTAAAGAGGTCACGTGTTTAGTGAAAAACTCAGAAAACAAAACTTCTAATATTCTATATGTGAATGTATCCCTTTAACTCAGAAAACAAAACATCTAATATTCCATATGTGAGTGTATCCCTTTAAGATATCTTGTCGCTGGGCTGTACTAATGCAATCCCCTCACACCCAAACGTTTACTACAAACAAAACCTAATAATTATAAGAATTATATTGTACTCCCTCAAATCATTAGTTTTAAATTTCCTTAATGGTTATATCTAAAACCCATTCAGTCTCTCTTCAAACAGTCTCCCCAAAATGCTTGATAGGAAAACCATGCCATTAGACACACAACTGTGATAGACGTGCACTGTCCCTGTAAAATAAAACCAGCTCCACTGGCATGTTAGTATACCTTAACATTCTGTTAAATTTCACTGGTGTTACCTAAACAATGAATCTAAAAATTAATAAATACGACTCCAGTCTCAATACATTATTCCAGGCGATCATTTGGAAAACACAACGTATTACATCGAAATTGCCTCGCTATTATTTAGAATGAATTAGTCTCTCAATTCAACCGAAACAAACTATTAAAAAGTTCAGTTTATATCTTAAACAAGCACTAATAACCGTATCTTTCCTGAAAAAACCCTATAAATAGTTGAATTATGATCATAATGAATTTTAGTCTATCGGTGCCAAGGCTGAGATACGAACCCGAGTCTCCCGCACTATAGGCAAATACTTCACCAACAAACCACCAACGCTATGGAACTGAATGAGACAAAAAATAGCCCTACTTTAAATGTCCAAGAGTTTCCCCAGCGAGGATTCTCCCTACTCTCACTCTCCTTGTCTCTGCCTCTCTTTCTCTCCCGATTGTCATCTATCTCCCCCTTTCTTCTGACTGTCTCTATCCACTTTTCTCGACTTTCTATCCACTTTTCTCGACTTTCTCAATAAGTTTGCTGAATCCTGTCCTAGTTCGGTTAAATATTTTCTGACTTTCCCTAGGGCAGCTAGTCCTATCCTTTTCTCCTCCTGCTCTACCCCTCCCTCGGCTCCAGGAGGTTCTCCATATGGGAGTGGTGGGGGTGGGACGGGAAGCCCTGGCTGCCATCGTCTCACCACCACGATTTCATCATCGGGATTCTCTCTCCACGCCTGATCAATCAGGGTTGGGTACAATTTAGGCTTATGAGAGACCTCCAGAGGAGCAGTGGGAGTTATGGTTCCTCTTTCCCCTGCATCCTGTCGCCTGTTCATCCTACCTCCTAGTTCCTGGCTACTTGCATCTTCCCTCTTTTTTTACTTCCTTTTTCTTTTCTCTTTCTGCTCTCTTCCTCGCTTCGGGCTAACCATACCCTCGCTGTGTCTAGCCCCTCTGCCTGTTGCTTATCTGTCTTGTCTCCACATGTCTTACGCATTCGCCGTATCATCAGTTCCAACTTTTCTACGTCCAAACTCCCTTCAAATTCCGGAACCTCCATTGAGGATTTACTACTCATGTTTAGTAGAACCTTGTGGTTTCTATGCTTATTCTCTATGTGTATCTATTTCTATGATCTGTGTGTGCTTTTTACCATTCTCCAAGTACTATAGGAGCTCTCCTGAACCTATGTTGAGAAATACCCCTTTAATCTTTCCTAGAATTTTACAATAATTAACTGTATGTATCCTGATACATTATGTCATAAGGTGAAAGCACCAATTTGTAAGTCGCTCTGGATAAGAGCGTCTGCTAAATGACTTAAATGTAAAATGTAAAAATTATTTAGATCATACACTTTATACAACTATAAGTTCTCCTTATAACTTTTGACTGATAAATATATCTATCTTCTTCTTCTATGTGTGTGTAAAACTCTGATCTCTTATTTCACTACTCCCTATGTGTGTGCTCACACCACTCAATGTGTATTTTGCTATCTCTTAACCTCTGTGTTTTTTTGTGTGTTTTTTTTCCTTTCTTGAAACTTTATCTATAGAGGTGTCGATCGGACATTACCCGTATACAACTATAAGCTATTTTCCAGGGGTCGTAAATCCCTAGTCAGCAGCCAATTTTTCTGTTGTTGCTTGTTCTTTTGACGTTAATACCTCACTCCGCTATATTAGGTTTCTCTTCTCTCTTCTTTAGTTTATACAGGCAGTGCAGTGTCCACAGATAGTCTTGGTGTCGCTAGTACCTTGCGTCATTTACGGACCTTCTAATACAGTGGGGCAAAAAAGTATTTAGTCAGCCACCAATTATGCAAGTTCTCCCACTTAAATGTAATTTTCATCATAGGTACACTTCAACTATGACAGACAAAATGAGAAAAATTTACAAATTATGGTGGACTTACACACATGTATTATAATAATCTATTGATTCAAATTAATTTCATACAATCACATGATATCAGACCTATGGTTTCAGGACTGTAACATTCTAATCATTTATTAAAACACATTTCCTTATCAGCTATTCATCATAAACATTCTTGCTGATGACAGGCATACCTATAACATGATGCAGCCACCACCATGCTTGAAAATATGGAGTGGTACCCAGTTATTTGTTGGATTTGCTCCAAACATAATGCTTTTTGTATTCAGGATATAAAGTATATTTCTTTGCCACATTTTTTTGCAGTATTACTTTAGTGCTTATTGCAAACAGGATGCATGTTTTGTAATATTTTTCACTCTGTCATCTAGGTTAGTTTTGTGGAGTAACTACAGTGTAGTTGATCCATCCTCAGTTTTCTATCACAGCCGTTCAACTGTTTTAAAGTCACCATTGGCCTCTGTGAAATCCCTGAGCGGTTTCCTTCCTCTCCAGCAAATGAGTTAGGAAAGACGCCTGTATCTTTGTAGTGACTGGGTATATTGATACACCATTGTTACGTTCCCCAGTGTCTGTGTTGTGGGTTTGTATGTGTGTATTTCAGGAAATGGCTTCCTGGATTCCCATAAGCAGCTGATTGGTCGGCCCCATTGATGATTGGAGCTGGTTGTTGCTCAGAGAAAGCTTCTTGGTATGTCCTGTGTTGTTCAGAAAGAGCTTCTTGGTATGTCCTGTGTTGGTGGTTGTTCAGAGAGAGCTTCTTGGTATGTCGTGTGTTGTTCAGAGAGAGCTTCTTGGTATGTCCTGTGTTTCGTTGTTGGTCTGTATAATTTGTAAAGTATTTTGTAGCCGGTCCTGCTGATGTTTGTGTATGCCAAATGACTGTTGTTTTGGTAAGTGAAATTGTTCACTTTACGGTTGTAATTCTGTTTCATTTGTTCCCAGGGGGGAAGGCACCTTGGGAGTGTTTTAGGCAAGAGGCCTGCGGGCATACATATACCCATACTATGTCTATGCACACTAGGTAAGACCTGGGCAGACCATCCCGTATTTTGGTTATTAAGTTGTGGGTAGGTAGGACAGGGGGCTCTAACTTTTTACTTTCTTTGCTTTGGTTCCATCCAGACCCTTTTTCCCCAAATTACCTTGTGAAGGAATAAATAAATTCCGTTACCGGTAATATATTCTGCCTGTTATCCTTACCCGCACCTAGTCACATACCTCTCTCACTCCACGGACATGCGCAGCAACCATCCAAGTGTAATTATCAACTTCACCATGCTTAAAATGGTATTCAATGTCTTTATTTACCCGCCTATCAATAGGTGCCCTTCTTTGCAAGGCATTGGAAACCCTCCCTGGTCTTTGTGGTTGAATCTGTTTGAAATTCACTGCTCAACTGAGGGACCTTACAATTACTTGCATGTTTGGGGTACAGGGATGTGGTAATAATTCAAAAATCCTGTTAACCCTCCTGTTGTGTTCCCGGTCGAGTTGAACCGATTTACAGGTTCTCTGAAAATGTAGTTATTTTAATCTGATTGTCATAAGGTTCCATGACTTTGTCCACACAGTGAATCTGAACACACAAAATACATTGAGATTTTTTATACATTTTGGGTGTTTAATCTAACTTCTGTACACCTGTGGTGTTTCCGGTCAAAAAATGACCAGTCATTAGAAATGTGTGGGTGAGACTACAATTAGTGTATAAAATTGAGTTCAGGCACATGCCAATTCATCAGATGGACACACCCTCTCCCAGACCTCCACATGGATGTGTGTTTGAGCACACACACACACACCTCACTCCCCTTCTTCGCTCCCATGGGAACCCGACAGGGACCTTTCCCCCAGGGGAACTAGACCTGTTGGCATTCTCACAAACAATTGCAACATTGTTTCAATAATATACAGTACTTTCTCACAGCTCTGGTATATAAAGCTTTTTTGAGGCCTTGTTCACAATTCATTCTGTGGCAGCACAATGACGTACTGTTTGTGAGGCTCTTGATCATGACAATGGGGAGGAGAGAGTCCAGGAAACTGACAGTGAGGTAGTCTGATAAATAGCACAATATGTTTCATCTGAGTATTTGTTAGTCAAAATAATCCATATATTGTGCTGTTTTTTTACTCAAAGATGATTTGTATGAGTTCAGGTCAATGAGGCCTCCAGGCCATAAATAGCAAATAGAAGTTCAAATCTTGTAATATTCACAAGAACTTAAGTTGATAAGATCTAACAGGTGATATGTATTTATAATCAGCTATAATAGGGAGGTCATTTTGGACCGGGAACACAATTAATTAACATGAAATGAACACAACAGGAGGGTTAAACATGTACTACAGAGTCCATGCAATTTGTTACTTAAGCACGTTCACTCCTGAACTTCATGCTTGCCATAGAAGGGATTGAATACTTAGACGCAAGACTTAATTTGTAAAAATCTCTAGAAACATAATTCCACTTTCACATGATGGGGGATTGTGTGTAGGCCATTCAATTTAATCCATACAACAAAATGTGGAAAAAGTCAAGTGGTGTGAATACTTTCTGAATGCACTTTGAGATTGGCTCTTCAGGCAGTCGTTGGGTTGCTAGCCTTGTACGTAGCATATAGCTAGCTCTGTATGGCTGTGTATATTTGAGTATTACCAGTTAGGCTATTCTGCTTTCCTCTGGTAAACAACACACCTATGCTCAAGCTGAAATCATGTTTCACAATATACTAAAATAAACTTTGCTATTATTTAAGTCATGTTGGAATTTAGATTGTTATACTGCACAATTTGCAATTAATGAGAATTCTCTTTGATGCAACTCCTTGCTAACAAACCACAAAGTCATACCAAAAGTTGGTGTAATGGTTTATATGCATTTCTATTAAGTCTCTCCCTCTCCATTGAGGGAAAGCCTCATGAAAAAAATAGACAAGTAAATTCCCAATCCAATAATCCAAGAATATATTTAAATCTGCTCAAATCAGTCTAAAGTGACAATCCTAGTGAAAATGACCGCTTTCTTTAACTTGTCAGTGTAAACCTAACAGTGATGTATCAGCCAGGCATGCTTTCAACTTAGGTCAACAGAAATAGAAACTCCCACATTTGAGCCCTTCAAAAAAGTTAATGGCTCACCATTGGGGGGTGGGGGTGTAATGGATTATATTATTGGGAAATATAGAGTTCAACTTACGATACAACTCAAGCAATAAAAAATTTAAAAGCTTCTCTCTCTCAAAACAAACGGAATGGATATGTAGGAAAATGGTTCCCGACAGATAGGGCTTCCATGCTTCTAGCTTACAAGCATTTCGCTACACCCGCAATAACATCTGCTAAACACATGTGACAAATACAAATTGATTTGAGCGGTTTGGTTTTCCCGACAACATGTATGCACACAACACACACACTAACTTCAGTCCATTTTCCTATAGCCCTCTGAAGCAGACCACTGGTCAGAGCAAGGTCTTTCTCTTATTTGTGGCAGGTGTGTGTGTGTACATGTACGTGGACAGCCACTGTGTCCTACAGAAAAGCCATAGACTGGCACTGCCCCTTCATGTCTTAGGAGGGGTGGGGATAGGGAGGGCACTTCAGATATTACTACTCCATCGTTTAGTCTGTTTTTACCCCCCATCCCCCATCCCACTATCCAGAAGGGAGGGCGTTTGAGTAATGTGGCCCCCACAGGGGTCTTCTGGGGTGGCGTTGGGTGCCTCAGTTCGAGGCGCTGCTGTTGTAGGCGCTGGAGGTGGAGGGCGTGGAGCCCGACACTAACGGCCCGGCTGCAGTGGCCAGGGCCTTGCGGAAGGGGGGCATGAGGAAGGGTCTTGGGCCAGCTGCAGCACGTCAATGCGCTCCTCCTTGCGGTAGGCCAGGCAGCGGCGGATGAAGGCCTGATGGAGAGAAATAAAAGGCACCGAAGTGAGACGTTTATTTGTATTTTTATAGATTGTAGATTGTGGCATCCATCAATGTATTTGTCTGGATCATTTCCAAATCCCCCCATAGATACACACACAACCAGTCAAATGTACACACTACTCATTCAGGGTTTTTCTTTATTTTTACTATTTTCTACATTGTAGAATAATAGTGAAGATAAACTATCAAATAACATATGGAATCATGTAGTAACCCAAAAAGTGTTAAACAAATCAAAATATATTGTAGATTCTTCAAAGTAGCCACACTTTGCCTTGATGACAGCATTGCATTCTCTCAACCAGCTTCATGAGTTAGTCACCTGGAATGCATTTCAATTAACAGGTGCGCCTTGTTAAGTTACATTTGTGAAATGTCTTTCCTTCTTAATACGTTTGAGCCAATCAGTTGTGTTGTGAGAAGGTAGGGGTGGTATACAGAAGATAGCCCTATTTGGTAAAAGACCAAGTCCATATTATGGCAAGAACAGCAAAAATAAGCAAAGAGAAATGACAATCCATCATTACTTTAAGACATGAAGGTCAGTCAATATGGAACATTTCAAGAACCTTTTCAATTTCTTCAAGTGCAGTCGCAAAAACCAAGCGCTATGACGACACTGGCTCTCATGAGGACCACCACAGGAAAGGAAGAGTTACTTCTGCTGCACAGGATGAGTTCATTAGAGTTAACTGCACCTCAGCCGAAATAAATGCTTCACAGAGTTCAAGTAACAGACACGTCTTAACATCAACTGTGTGAATCGGGCCTTCATGGTCGAATTGCTGCAAAGAAACCACTACTACAAGGACACCAATAAGAAGAAGACTTGATTGGGCAAGAAACACAAGCAATGGACATTAGACCAGTGGAAATCTGTCCTTTGGTCTGACGAGTTCAAATTTGAGATTTCTGGTTCCAACCACTGGTCTTTGTGAGATGCGGTGTGGGTGAACGGATGATCTCCGCATGTGTGGTTCACTCCGTGAGGCATGGAGGTGTGATGGTTTGGGGGTGCTTTGCTGGTGAATTCAAGGCACACTTAACCAGCATGGCTACCACAGCGATACACCATCCCATCTGGTTTGTGCTTAGTGGGACTATCAATTGTTTTTCAACAGCACAATGGCCCAAAACAAAACTCCAGGCTGTGTAAGGGCTATTTGACCAAGAAGGAGAGTGATGGTGCTGCATCAGGTGACCTGGTCTTCACAATCACCCAACCTCAACTCAATTCAGATGGTTTGGGATGAGTTGGACCGCAGAGTGAAGGAAAAGCAGCCAACAAGTGCTCAGCATATGTGGGAACTCCTTCAAGACTGTTGGAAAAGCATTCCAGGTGTAGCTGGTTGAGAGAATGCCAAGAGTGTGCAACGCTGTCAAGGCAAAGGGTGGCTACTTTGTTTAACACGTTTTTGGTTGCTACATGAATCCATATGTTATTTCATAGTTTTGATGTCTTCACTATTATTCTACAATGTAGAAAACTAAAATAAAGAAACCCTTAAATGAGTAGGTGTGTCCAAACTTTTGACTCGTACTGTGTGTGTGAGATATATATATATATATACACACACACTGCTCAAAAAAATTAAGGGAACACTAAAATAACACATCCTAGATCTGAATGAATAAAATATTCTTATTAAATACTTTTTTCTTTACATAGTTGAATGTGCTGACAACAAAATCACACAAAAATGATCAATGGAAATCAAATTTATCAAACCACGGAGGTCTGGATTTGGAGTCACTCAAAATTAAAGTGGAAAACCACACTACAGGCTGATCCAACATTGATGTAATGTCCTTAAAACAAGTCAAAATGAGGCTCAGTAGTGTGTTGCCTCCAGGTGCCTGTATGACCTCGCTACAACGCCTGGGCATGCTCCTGATGAGGTGGTGGATGGTCTCCTGAGGGATCTCCTCCCAGACCTGGACTAAAGCATCCGCCAACTCCTGGACAGTGTGGTGCAACGTGGCGTTGGTGGATGGAGCGAGACATGATGTCCCAGATGTGCTCAATTGGATTCAGGTCTGGGGAACAGGCGGGCCAGTCCATAGCATCAATGCCTTCCTCTTGCAGGAACTGCTGACACACTCCAGCCACATGAGGTCTAGCATTGTCTTGCATTAGGAGGAACCCAGGGCCAACCGCACCAGCATATGGTCTCACAAGGGGTCTGAAGATCTCATCTCGGTACCTAATGGCAGTCAGGCTACCTCTGGCGAGCACATAGAGGGCTGTGCGGCCCCCCAAAGAAATGCCACCCCACACCATGACTGACCCACCGCCAAACCGGTCATGCTGGAGGATGTTGTAGGCAGCAGAACGTTCTCCACGGCGTCTCCAGACTCTGTCACGTCTGTCACATGTGCTCAGTGTGAACCTGCTTTCATCTGTGAAGAGCACAGGGCGCCAGTGGCGAATTTGCCAATCTTGGTGTTCTCTGGCAAATGCCAAACGTCCTGCACGGTGTTGGGCTGGTAGCACAACCCCCTACCTGTGGACGTCGGGCCCTCATACCACCCTCATGGAGTCTGTTTCTAACCGACACATGTGCATTTGTGGCCGCTGGAGGTCATTTTGCAGGACTCTGGCAGTGCTCCTCCTCCTTGCACAAAGGCAGAGGTAGCGGTCCTGCTGCTGGGTTTTTGCCCTCCTACGGCCTCCTCCACGTCTCCTGATGTACTGGCCTGTCTCCTGGTAGCGCCTCCATGCTCTGGACACTACGCTGACAGACACAGCAAACCTTCTTGCCACAGCTCGCATTGATGTGCCACCCTGGATGAGCTGCACTACCTGAGCCACTTGTGTGGGTTGTAGACTCCATCTCATGCTACCACTAGAGTGAAAGCACCGCCAGCATTCAAGTGACCAAAACATCAGCCAGGAAGCATAGGAACTGAGAAGTGGCCTGGTCACCACCTGCAGAACCACTCCTTTATTGGGAGGGTCTTGCTAAATGCCTATAATTTCCACCCGTCTATTCCATTTGCACAACAGCATGTGACATTTATTGTCAATCAGTGTTGCTTCCTAAGTAGAAAGTTTGATTTCACAGAAGTGTGATTGACTTGGGAGTTACATTATGTTGTTTAAGTGTTCCCTTTATTTTTTTGAGCAGTGTATATTTAAAAAAAAATAGGTTAAAATAATGGGGAGATTTGATTATCCAATGTCAAGTCCTAGCTGATGGAGATCAGATACACCCTCACGCTGGACCCCTTTCTGACCAAACCTTTTGAATATTTTGTGACAAGTTAAAGGAATGGTGGATGGTTCACTCAAGAGACAATCATTTACCCAGATTGAATTGTAAAGGGATGGGAGGTTGATTCCATGGTTTAGCTGACTTTGAGAGTGAGTGTGTGCATGGAGAGAGAATGTTTGTGTGCATGCAAACGTATGTGTGTGTGTGTGTGTGTGTGTTTACAAATGTGTGTTGCATACCTTGGCTTCTGTGGTGACCACAGGTTTGGGGGGAAACTGCACCTCTTTGGCTTTCAGTATGGTGTTCTCCTGCAATATGTCCTGCTGGGACTGGTTGTGTCCAAATGGCTGGAGAGAGGAATAAAATGAAAGAGATTTACAGAGGGAGACAAAAGCGATAGAGGGGGGAAAAGAGGCAGGACATCTTTGAAAGAATAAACGCCAAGACTTTCAAGATCATTGTTGCTTGAGAAGGAGAACGGTCGAAGGGACAAGCAAATAAATACTTCAAAGTGTAAAGTTTCACTAGCCTCGCTAGAACAGCTGGTTCTAGAGTAACGTTTCAGGCGGTGACGTTTGTCAGGAACGATGTTAGCAAGACATTGCAAGGACGCACAGCGTTGCGAAGGGGAATCCATTCAAGCGTTCTACTTGAGCGTGGTGTGTTTACCTTGCGTCCGTAGAGGCTCTGGTAGAAGATGACCCCCACCGACCACACATCCACCTTGTTGGAGATCTTGGGGGGTTCCTTGCCGACCACAAAACACTCTGGGGGCAGGTACCTGCAGAGGGGGCATTATAAATTAGTAATGTATACTAAACAAATATTTAAAACGCAACATATAAAGTGTTGGTCTCGTGTTTCATAGGCAGATTTAAAAAGAACCCAGAAATGTTCCATGCGCACACTGTTAGAAACCGTGTCAGGGAAAGACATCAGTGTGCTCCTCTTGATCCTCATCAGGGTCTTGACCTTATTGCAGTTTGGCGTCGTAACAGACTTCAGTGGGCAAATCCTCACCTTCGATTGCCACTGGCTCCCTGGAGAAGTGTGCACTTCGAGGATGAATCCCAGGTTTCAACTGTACCAGACAGATGTCAGTATAGCGTCGTGTGGGTGAGGTTTGCTGACATCAACGCTGTGAACAGAGCGCCCAATGGTGGCAGTGGGGTTTTGCTATGGGCAGGAATAAGCTACGGACAACGAACACAATTGCATTTAATCGAGGGCAATTTGAATGGACAGAGATACCATGATAAGATCCTGAGGCCCATTGTCGTGCCATTCATCCACCGCCATGTCGGCCCTGTGTCGCAATGATCTGTACACAATTCCTGGAAGCTGAAAATGTCCCAGCTCTTCCCCCATTGAGCTTGTTTGGGATGTTCTGGATCGACAGTGCGTTCCAGGTCCCGCCAATATCTAGCAACTTTGTACAGACACTGACTGACTGGTTTACTGATCCACGCACCTACCTTACATTTTTTTTTTTTAAGGTACAGTATCTGTGATCTACAGATGCATATCTGTATTCCCGGTCATGTGAAATCCATAGATTACAGCCTAATGAACTTCAATTGACTGATTTCCCAATATGAACTGTAACTCAGTAAAATCTTTTGAAAGTGTTGCATGTCGTTTTTTTTCTTTTTTTCTCCATTGTAGATTGAGTGTGTGAATGTTAAAAAGTTTCCAATGCTGGCTGTTGTATGTGTGTTTTTGCTTGTGCACGCTTGCAAGTGTGTGTAAAGTGCGTACCAGTAAGTCCCTGCTCCCTGGGAGGTCAGCTCCATCCCGTCCACAGAGTTGTAGCTGTCGTCATCCATGATCTTGGACAGGCCGAAGTCGGTGATCTTGATCTCGCCGCACGCCGTGCCGTTCACCAAGAGGATGTTGCCTATGGAGAGAGAGAGAGAGCTGGGAAATGTAGTGAAACGCATAACACACATTGTGATGCATCTTTGGATTGAGGTTATTTGTGATAAGCAGTTAATTGTATTTCAGTGCGTAGTAGCCCCGAAATACAGTATTAGCCCACGGAGAGAAGCACGAGATGAATCAACTTTCTAAAAGGTCAGAGTTTTCCCTGTTAGTTAACAATATCAACGTTTCCCTTTACTGTGGCAGTTGTGATCAAATCAACAATATTAGCCACTTTCAACACAACATACCGAAACAAAAACAAACTATGCAAGACTTATTAGTATGCAAAACTAACTAACTATGCAAGAGATTTTGTTGTAGGCAGAACACATTGGAATAGGATTCTATTGCATTGACTTGCACAACTCAGCACGTACTCTACATAGACCAGAGCGGCATAACCAATCAGAGCTGCAGTGGGCCTACATGCAAATAAACCATTGCCATGTATGAATCTGTGCCACTTACTTTGAACTGGACTGTTTACACCATGAGCGGTTGTGAGTAGATGCGCTGGTTTTGAGATCAAAGCAGGAACTGCATGTAGCCACGTGCACATTTTGTTAATATTCTTTGATAGTTAGGGTGTTATTAGCCCAGTTATAGATGATTTGTAGTCAGCAAGGAGGGAGTGTACATTTCTAGCCATCATTTAGAGTCAGGTAAAGAGCTTTTGTCTTAAATGGAACTCTAGGGTACGTGGGACGTTAGCGTCCCACCTGGCCAACATCCAGTGAAATTGCAGAGTGAGAATTCAAACTACAGAATTGTAAATATTTAATATTCTTGAAAATACACATGCAATATGTCAAATTAAAGCTTGACTTCTTGTTAATCCAGCCACGGTGTCAGATTTCAAAAAACCTTTACGGCAAAAGCAAACCATGCGATGATCTGAGGACCCCATGAAACAAACACAGACAATCATATTTCATCCCACCAGGCGTGACACAAAACTCAGAAATAACAATATAATTCATGCCTTACCTTTGAAGATCTTTTTACTTTTTTTACATAAATAATCAAATTTAAGATGGGATAAATTGTGTTCAATACCAGATGAAAACAAAGTGTAGCGAGCTTTCAGGTCACGCGCCTCTATCAAAACAGTACACTTCACACTACCCTCGTTCTGAACAGGGCTACTTCTTCATTACACAAAGGAAAAACCTCAACCAATGTCTAAAGACTGTTGACATCCAGTGGAAGCGATAGGAACTGCAAGCATATTTCTATTAAATCGGGCTTGCCATAGAAATGGGAAACAGATTGACCTAAAAAAAAAAATCCCTGGCTGGATTGTGCTCGGGGTTTCGCCTGCCAAATAAGTTATGTTATACTCACAGACATCATTCAAACATCATTCAAACTTCAGAGTGTTTTCTATCAAATACTAACAATTATATGCATATCCTAGGCCTGAGTATAGCAGGCAGTTTACTTTGGGCACCTCAATCATCCAAACTTTTGAATACTGCCCCCTACCCAGAAGAAGTTAAATGGCCAGTGTTGTATTTTGAGACAGGCTTGAATAAGCTAAGCAGCCAATAGGCAGAGGGTAGCATAATTTGTCTCATTCTCTGTAATAATGGTATAGGAATAACTCATTTTATTTGGTAAAGTGGTTTCTTGCATCAAAACAACATTTTCAGTCAACTCCTTGTCTGAAAGGACAAGTGGATAAACAGGTTAATGTCAAGCCCAGCATGTCTTTTCAAAAGACTCATGGCCTGCATCAAACACCACACATTGGCTGTTACTGTAGCCTGAATGATAGAAACCCTATTTCCATATTAAAATGTTATGGGATACCTTTTCTCCATTGTTTTTCATGTTAGGCCACTCTGGTAGGCCTACATTATGATCAAATAGCCACAGTAGTCTACTTGGCCACTTAAAACAGGTACAGCCTCAGTGTTCACAGTAACCGCACGCTGGAAGTTGCACAGAATTTTCACAACGTTCAAGTTTGCGCTCAGCGGACCTGAAAATAGCTCAATGCTGAAATAAATTTGAGGGAATATTGCATATGATAAATACATTTGACCTTGAACTTTATTTGGTGTGTATGCTACAAAATACTATTAAAAAAGGTAAGACTTCCTCCCGGGTGGCGCAGTGGTTGAGGGCGCTGTACTGCAGCGCCAGCTGTGCCACCAGAGACCCTGGGTTCGCGCCCAGGCTCTGTCGTAACCGGCCACGACCAGGAGGTCCGTGGGGCGACGCACAATTGGCCTAGCGTCGTCCGGGTTAGGGAGGGTTTGGCCGGTAGGGATATCCTTGTCTCATCGCGCACCAGCGACTCCTGTGGCGGGTTGCCAGGTGCACGGTGTTTCCGCCGACACATTGGTGTGGCTGGCTTCCGGGTTGGATGCGCGCTGTGTTAAGAAGCAGTGCGGCTTGGTTGGGTTGTGTATCGGAGGACGCATGACTTTCAACCTTAGTCTCTCCCGAGCCCGTACGGGAGTTGTAGCGATGAGACAAAACAATTGGATACCACGAAATTGGGGAGAAAAAGGGGTAAATACATTTTTTTAAAGGGAAGACTATAGTGGACCGGCTAACTTAAACCCAGATATGCTTGGACATCACAGCAGGGTCAAACAATCAAATACTTTCAAATCAGCTGCATTCAATTTAGTTTCATGGAATAGTATCAAAGGTGAAAAATCCAAGCTAAATCTAGCGCACCTCAAATACCGTTAAGTGTTTGACACACACACACACACATATATTTGACCCGGTCACTCCTGTACAGCTCAAGCCTACTCCTGCAACGATTAAGGTTAGGATTAGGGTTATCGGGGGCAGGTTAGAGTAAGGGTTGTCAGGAGCTGACCGTGGCCTGACTGACCTGGCTTGAGGTCATAGTGGATGATGGGCGGACGGATCTCGTTGAGGTATTTGAGGGCGTTGACGATCTGCATGATGATGGAGCGGCCCTCCTTCTCAGACATCAGCTTGTGCTGCTTCAGGTAGAAGTCCAGGTCGTTGCCCTCGCAGAACTCCAGCACTGTGCAGAACCTGGGGAAGAGAACACAGAGTGAAGCCATATAAAATCAGGAGAAAAAACTAGAATAATGGAAGTCACCATACAGACACCGAACTAAGGGCTAAATTGACTATGAATAAAAGCATGGATGAAAGTTCCTATCCAACCATGGGTTAGTGATGGAGTGACTTACGAGTCTGTGTCCAGTGAGAAGTAGTCATACAGTTTGACTATTCGGGGATGGTCCAGTTCCTTGTGGATCCTGTACTCTCTGCAGGCATGCCTGAAACAAACATGGATGCACTACGGTCAAACACTGTAGTGACTCAACACAGCGCGCACGCACACACACGATGTCTACAGTGTCGGACCTAAGCATTCACATGAAGACACACAGCCGAGAACATCTTGGAAAATCCCTACAACCGGATAATGGATGTACAGATTAAGGGGGTATTACATCAACCATCCAAGGAGTTTGTGTGTGATTTAAGTTAAACTATTATTTTATGGGCTGATTAAAATATTTAAAAACACTGCCAACGACTGAGGTAGCGGAGTTGGAGGCAACATTTTCTATACGTAAAACAACTGATTTAATCTTTGAATTTTTCTTGGATGATATCTATGAGAAGGCAGAAATTATTTACTCAAATCTAAAGTTAAAAGCGAGAAACTGTGTTGTATATGATACAACCGGCAACAGCAGCACATCAAACTTGTTTTCCATAAAGTGCTTTCCAGTCAACTTCAAATTATTATTCTGTGTGCCGAGACGGCTGTTTGGCGGACACAAAATGTCAGTCCAGCCGCAGGTTTCCTTACTTGTGGTAATTCTCCTTCTTCTCGTCCCTCCAGTTCTTGTTGAGCTGGTGGATCTTAACCGCCACGTATCTTTGCTCCGTTAGATCAAAGGCCTAGGGATGAACACAGAGTCAGACCAAAACAATGTTATAGAGCAATATTCAGTTCATTAGATGTATGGACTTAGGATGCCTTTCGTAAATTGCCTCCAGTGTTACAGAGTGCGCTCTGGGTCGTTCGTAAATTCAGAGCGTTGTCAGATTGTCCGTTCACTCGGAGCGCATAGAGGGCACAATGGACGCTCTGGCCAAGGAGTAGGGTTAATCTGAGGGTTCTCAAGTTAACTGGCTTAAATTGGCTAGTTTGCTATCTACTTCCAGAAACAAAATCAGAGAACACCTCACTCTGACCATTTTACTCATCCTAGCAGAGCTGGTTAGACTGTTTTCATGTTATATAGGTTCAGTGACAAAGCGGTTTGCTGACGTTTACTGAAACCAAGACTAAAAAGTGGTCACCTTGTAAACTTCACTGAAGCCACCTCGTCCCAGTAGATATAATAGCAGGTATCGATCGTTCAACGTGGGGTGGTCTTTAAATCTGATGAGAGGGGGAGACCACTGGTCAGTTTCTGAATGAGGATTGAGCAAAGGAACAGGTACATGCTACATTCCAGGAGGATAAACATACAACAGGAAAGTCCACTCCAAAATGTTCTGTACTCTTGCTGGTCCTGGAGAGCTACAGGATGTGCTGGCTTTTGCTCCACTAACCCACTAGATTCAAATAATCAAGGTCTTCAATCTGCAGGTTGGCATTTATTGTCATGAATCTTGCCCTGGAGGCAGCTCTGCAGTGGTCACTACCTGGCGTGGCCACAAAGTCAACAAATCGAATTTTAACCCCAACCACACTGCCAATTCTGATGCTTAACCCTAACCTTAAATTATGGTTACATTTTGGTTTTCATGAATTTTTTACAATATAGCCAATTATGACTTTACAGCTGGCCCAGCTAGCGGAAATCTCAGTTCTGCCTCCAGGGCAAGATTCATGACAAACATCAACCTGCCTTCAATCTTCAGGACCATGATAAGATAAATCTACTTTGTAGTGAGAACGAGTTTGGTAATTGGAATGGAATGCAGAAAAAGAGAGGAAGGCCAAGGGGAGCGTACGTGGAGTTGTCCTCGTTGTGGATCCTCTTCAACTCCCGGATGTGGAGGTTCCTGACGCGCTCCAACCTCTCCAGCTCTGCCTGGATCTCTGCCTCCTCCTACAGGAGACACACACACACACTTGTTAGTCACTCAGTATCACACACTCTTCATATAACAATCATGTCTAATGACAGTACTGTTTGGATTTATTGTGTATTGCATTTCCCCTGTTTCTTTTCAGCGGAGACGGACAGTACCTTCTTTAGATGCCCAAGCCGGAGTTTGAAAATCTCCTCCTGCTCGTGATATTCTGCAAGCGACAACCTATGTGGTTCAAAGACAAAAGGGGCAACTATAAAACAAAGTCATCTTCTTTCGGTTTTCGTCCCTATTGAAGACTGCCTCAGGCGCTTAATCAACGGACCAGCTACACCTGTGTGGAAGCTTGCTGTTCAGCACCTGAACAACTTGGATGTGCATATTTGACACTTGTTGGATTCTAGCTTGAAATATCTTTATTCATGCTACCTTACTAGAACATATTGATTACTTTCCATGTATAATGAATGTATATGTTTGTGTCAGTGGAGGGTGGATAAGAACTAGGTGTATGGAAAGTTACTGAGTGAGACAAATGGGGAAGAGGCAGGACGTTTAGTCGGTCAAACATGTTATTGTTAAATCTCATGGATCCTATAGAGGAAGGCAAAGGGCAACAGTCTGGTTTTAGTTACTGATAAGGTAGGACAGCCTTGGAGTAGGGAGGAGTGAGGAATTTGGGCCGAGGTCAGGACAGATGAAGTGAGAAGGAACAGTTCTGTTACACACATATACGCCCACCAAGGTTCTAACAGGGAGGCGTGGCCATGACTACACCAGTGAGAGGAACCAATTAAGTTCCTGACTAGCAATCGAGAAGTATTGGCTGTCTAGATGTGCAAGGAGTTGACTCTGCCTAGTAGCAGGGTATAAAATATATGTGCCTGTGTAAAAATGTCTTGGTCTTTACAGCTATATGACCCAGTGGGTGAATAAACTTGATTTGAGCTTTTCCTAGTCATCCGTTTGAGTTTTTAACTCTGTTAAGAACCTAACACCCTCTTCATTAATGGCTCTCCCACACGCTGTGATTTTTTGTAAAGGCTAATGTCTTCTGATATCCTCCACTGTAAGAGAGAAAGAACAGCTGGTACATTTTGAAGATTTGCTATCAGAAGAGTGCTCACACTTTGCGACTCTGTCCGTGTCATTTCCACTATTATGAATAAAGTTTGATTTTATTTCATCATTCAAAATAGCAGATTCAAACAAATTGAATGGCTTATTTTTCAAATCTGTCATAATGTATACGTTCTAGTCGGCCAAAAATGGCTATGTTAAAGGGCAGTCCAATTCTGATCTTTTGCCACTAACTAGTATTTTGACCAAATCAGATTAGTGCTTTGCCAATAATTGGACAAAAGATCAGTGGCATACTACATTAGAAGCTAAATCCACTTAGGGTTTTCAAAAGCTAGCCAGCTTCAGTTAGTGTCACATTCCAGCTCAGGATTCATCCGTATTACGACGGTGGATATTGTCGCAGATCATCCATTCTGTTGACCAGATACTCAAGCGGCCACTAACAATTAAATTAAATGTCTTCAAAAACGGAAGGCAGTCGGGAGGAAAGATCAGGTGGGAGTTGGACCATTCTAGCCAATGAGAGGGCAGATACGCATGTGAATAGACAACTCTGATATAAAGTGTTTTTTTCCCCTCAAAGTTGCAGGGATATCATGGGTCTTACTTATATCAATACACTAGTAACAATCTAAACATTACAAAACATATATTTATTCAAATAAGCCTCACGTAGCAAATAAGCCATTGCAATTTTCTGGGACCAAATTTGACACGCTCTCAATGACCTCCATATATAAAAACGTCTTGCTTGGTTAGTGGGGAAAAAATTAAATAAGATGCACCACCTTCTGGAGAAGATTTTGGGCCCAGTTATCCCACTCGGTTCGCCTTAGTAGTCTTCCTCAAATGACGCAATCTTTGCAAAAGGTAGGAAATCTGATTTCATTGGTCCTCAACTCGCAGCTCAGACACTTCATTCAGGATAAATGGAGTTATCCTGCCCCAGAGCAGGTTTGTTTCGAAGGTTTCTTTGCCATAGACATTTACCTGGCTAAAAGGTGAGACATTTTCATGGTACCGGTTATCCCAAGTACTCAAAGTTGAACAAAGTTACCTTGCCAACTCCTGCAGAACTGTGACAGAAAATTCAGACATTTGGTTTTGTCCGGAGCTTGCAAGTGCAATAAATTGGATGTCGTTGACACTGCCATACTGTGACTCATGAGCTCCCGTTTTTCATGAACGACCTAAAGATCATTAAAAAAAAGCTGCGACACATAAATCGTGCCACTATCGTTCCAAACGCTTACTGTGGGGGCTTGGCATAAGTCAACGACACTGGCCAAATCGACCCCTAGACCCTCTGCACTTGTGAAGATCTGAGAGGATTTAACAGGTGTAAGCAATATCGTAATAGCTTCAACTTGTCCTCTAATAAGCTAGGTGGAAGTTTCACCATATTGCCTATATAAATCAAATCGTCTAAAATTCCTAAAAGGGCATTGGGACACCCTTTCCCTATATCTGTGTCGTATTCATAAGGACACTCAAGGGTAAACATTTTGCAACAGAAAATGAGAAGGAGCCTTTCTTATTGGACAAGTTCATGTAGTCCCTCCCAGTTTTCCTTTGTTTTATTCCATTTTGTTCCTAATGAACATGGCCCACTCAAAGATAAGCCAGAGGTACAATTCGTCCTTACGCTTCATTGTCTTGTCCGTTGGTCTTGCTCTTGCGTTTGTTGGTGCCGGAGCTGTTGGGGGCGGTTGGAGGCTCCATGGTGTTGGGGGTGGTGAGGAGGGTGAGGCTCTGGGCCGTGGTGGTGGTGGTGGTAGAAGGCTTCCTCTTACCCAGCAGCTTCCTCTGTCTCTCTATGTCCTCCCTCTGAGAGTTTATCCTCTCCTGCTGCCTGGGAACACACACAGAGGCAGACACAATGAGGGGCAATGAGGATGGCACAGTGCTGGGCCATTGAAATCATAGTCCTATTTATTTCTATGCATTAGGAGTAAAGTGTATGTATGTGTGACTCTAAGCTGTGTGTGTTCATTTGAAGAGGTTGTGTGTGTGTGTGTACTGACTTGATGAGGTTCTGGAAGGCATATCCGTCGGTCCACTGCTCGGTGAAGGAGGCTCCGTGTCTCACGGTGGTGAAGTGGCCCAGTCGCAGGCGGTCCTGCATGCTTTTGTCCCGGCACGTCCTCTTCTCCTGCTTCGACTGGACACACACCGCTGATTACAATTATTTACTTCTAATCAGGGTCTGATTTTGACCTATGACACCAGGTGAGTAGAATCTCCGGCCAATTAATTAAAATGGCAATTCCGCCACTTTTCAACCTCAATCATTATCTCCAGCACCATATCAGTGTCTACACATATGAAAACAGCGTGTTTCTATGATCTATGGTAAAAAAATAAAAAATAGTTCCTAAAAAAATGGTTCTGTGAAGTAAGAAAAACAGTGTTTTTCAAAACCTGCAATATGTTTCTAGCCAGAAGGAGGATATTTTCTTTCTCTCCACATCTCCGTGAAACTCATGTTGGAACATCACTGTTTTAACTTTTGATGACATCATCGGGTAGAACTTAACTTTATATATTTTCTCCCTACAAAACATAGAAATGCACCTTTTTACATATGTAGACATTGGTATTGTGCTGGAGATAACGAACATGAGATTGTAAAGTGGTGGAATTGCCATTTAACTACCAGGTAGCTTGTACTCTGGACCTCCAAGGGTTAGAATTTACCTTGAGCCAGGTTGTGCTTCTTCTGCGGTGTGAACAGACCCTTATGCCACTCGGTATCGATTTTGCACTAAGTACTGCTCGTTTTTAAGTTGAACCATATCAGTTTGTTGTTTTGGACATTTAGAACCAAGGGTGTCCATGGAAATACAGACACTCACCTTCTCAATAAGCAGCTTTTTGCTCATGGTCACACACTTGTTGAGGCGCTCCTTGTACCGCTCCAGCGCCCTCTGCTGCTCGTCTATCTGGCGCCGCAGGTCACAGTTAGCCTAAAAAAAAAGAACCCTGTTAGGAATTTTATGAATAATGACTAAACAATATCTACATTTTAAATAGAACTATAACTAAATAAACTCTACTCTGTTTTATTATATCTGATTAATAATATTAATTCATAAGGAAGGGATTGTGTAGATTGAAACAGGGGGTAATTAAACATAATAAATACCATTCCAGCTAGGGTTGGAAATGGATTGTGGGTTTTAAGTAAGCAGAAAGGATCGTTAACCTATGGTTGAACCGACTCAACTTAGCTTTGGAATGTTTAGATAAGGCAGCTAGTGTTTTCCCGGGTTTTCCATTATCTGGAACTGTCTTCTAAATAGTGATGGATGAAGGTGAAGATTCCAGAAGTGAATCTTGATAAGTGTGTGTCTGGAGTGAGCGAGCGAGGGGGTTGGAATAAACTTTTGAACCTGTTTTGTCCTGGTCAATAGGAGGAAGAACATTTTATAACCCATGACGTCATATTCTGTATATAAACTGTTGTTTTTGGTTCCATGGCAGAGAGCTCCGAGAATAAATACTATTATCTAATTTTGGTAAGACTGGTCTCTGTCTATTTTATGCAAATAGGAATCTTACAAATTCTTATAAAATAGACTGAGTGATTTAATTCATGTACACATTTAGGAATTATGAAATTCCAATGACACCTGTGTTTGTATACAGTAGTAATTTTGCCTCCCTAGTTATCAGACACCTACAGCTACTATCACAGTAACTACCCAACATCATTCGACAATTACTTTGAGATGTATATAGATTATTTTTTTATTTTTTTAAAGGTAAACTCAGATGATGTGCAAATAAACAAGCAACGTTTTGGTCACATTAAACATTTTGGATTCTCCTACACGGGTAACTCCAATGCCGTATAAAGAGATAAAGATGTGAAACAATGTCTTACCCTCAATAAGTCGTCTATACGTCCTTCCTTCTTCTCTAGGTCAGAGTTCTTGTTGTTCTCTAATGCTGTCAGCTTCTCAAGCGTCAAGTCAGACTGGGGTGTGAGTGAGAGAGTGAGTGAGTGGGAGGAGAGAGAGACAGAAAAAGAGAGGGAGAGAGAAAAAGAGGGAGGCGAGAGATTAGTACAAAAGGCACTAATGACAGAAGGGACAATCCATCCATTAATAGGGTTGATTAATCAACAAATGCGTAGTTAGGCTGGTGGTCAATAACCAGCTTTCCAATTATTTCCAAGTTAAGGATAGGATTACTTCAACTGCCTAGCATGGAGTGGCACAACAACAGTGCGTTCTGAAATGGCAGAAGTGGATGTGAGCTGTGCCAAGGGGAGACAACTGTCTAGCCATGCCAGGTAAGGTGGGAGGCCAGGCAGGGTTGTTTACCTGAGTAGATTTGTGGCAGGATGAGGAGGAGTGGAGCAGAACAGGCTTCAGGGAGCTGGAGGAGGAGGAGAAGGGCTCGGCGGGAGCTGCTGAGCCTGTAGACGACGGACTGCCCTGCTGCACCTAATGAGATAGAAGGGGGGGGAGAAATATTTCAGACTGTTCCCATCGATCTACACAGAGTCAAGTTAGTCGTTAAGTGAGGGAGCATAAAGAGGGCTGGTGCTCACCGCCACTGGGGGGTTAGAGTGTGAGTGTTGACAGGAGGAGCGCACCAGGGGAGGGATGCCCCGCGCCAGACTGGTGGCAGGGCAACTACCACCAGCAAACTGAGTCAAAGCATGTGCGCATGAGAGAAACAGAGAGAAATGATTGAGCCATTGAAGGATGAAAGTAAAAGCACAGACAAAGAGCCTGAAGAAACGCTGTATTTCAAATCAAGCGTGTTAAAGTGCTTCACGTGAAGGTAATGAGATATCAAGACAGCCATATGTTAGAAAGAAAGCTACGCACATCATGAATTTCTCACTCACCTCAAAATAATCGCTAATTTTGTGACTTCTGGCGCCTCCCTTATCGTACTGCTCTCCTTTCCTCTTCCTGGTTCTCTGGTCACTGGGCTTCTTCTCTGGTGTCTAAGCAACAGAATCACACAGTACACACTGGAGGAAAGACAACTACAGAATAACTTGTGTCCATGTTTTCTGGGTTACCTCATTTCCATTGATCGTGTGTGTGTGTGTAACTATACTTGTGGGGACACCAGAATAGTAAACAGAAAAATGTACCAACTGGGGACATTTTGTTAGTCCCCACAAGGTCATATGCTATTTCTAGGGGGTTTAGGGTTAAGGAGCTAGGTTTAGGTTTTTGGGTTAAGGTTAGGGAAAATAGTATTTTGAATGAGACTGAATTGTGTGTCCCCACAAGGTTAGTTAAGCAAGACTGACTGTGTGTACACACACACACACACACACACGGAAGCTCCTAAGAGGAGGAAGGGGAGGACCATCCGCAGTGAATTTATATATATATATATATAAATATATATATAAAGTTATAACTTTATTTTATTTATCCTTCTTAGATAAAACTATAAGAAATATATTCACGTTAGCAAATTAATTGAATAAAACACACTGCTTTGCAATGAAGGTCAACAGTAGCCTCAACAGCACTCTGTAGGGTAGTACCATGGTGTAGCCGGAGAACAGCTAGTTTTCGCCCCCCTCTGGGTACATTGACTTCCTTGCAAACTGTTGGACTATTGATTACATCCTAGACCAGCTAGATGCAGGGAAGAGTGTGCAAGGTTGTATTGAATGTGTCGCTGCCTGGATTACTCAAATGTTTCTCTCTACCTGTTGTAGAGACCTCATGATGGGTATAGGGAACATTTGAGTATCATGTAGTAGCCTAAACTTATCGACGTTACATTGAGCTGGGTGAATGGAACATGAACGACAGTCAGCCAATCTGCTGTACTAGAAATAAGGCCGCCCCTGGCACACGCATGTAGTCATACTGACCTCCAGCTCCTTGTCGCTCAGAGAGCCCACGCTGCACAGGCTCTGGTTGGACGACTCATTTATTCCCGAACCCTGGAGGAAACAACAATACATTGGTCAACAAGAAAATGGATGTTAAACCCTTCTGTCCTGCAATACCTTCAGAAAGTACTCCGACCCCTTTACTTTAGCCACATCTTGTTGTGTTAGACTGAAGTTTTAAATGTATTTCTTATTTATTTTATAACCTTTTCATCCTGAATACAAAGCATTATGTTTGGGGCGAATCCAAAACAACACTTCATTGAGTACCACTGGTCATATTTTCAAGCATGGTGTTGGCTGAATAATGCTATGGGTATGCTTGTCATCGGCAAGGAATAGAGTTTTTTAGGATGAAAATAACAGAACATAGCTATAAGCACAGGCAAAATCCTACATGAAAACCTGGTTCAGTCAGCTTTCCACGAGACACTGGGAAATTAATTCATCTTTCAACAGCACAATAACCTAAATGCAAGACGAAATCTACACGAGTTGCTTTACAAAAAAAACTGTAAATGTTCCTGAATAGTCTAGTTACAGGTTAGACTCAAATCTACTTAAAACTATCACATGACCTGAAAATGGTCTTCTAGCAAAAACCAACAACCAATTTGACAGCGCTTGAAGAATTTTTAAGAGAATAATGGGCAAATATTGTATAATCCACATGAGCACAGCTCTAAGAGATTAACCTAAAAAGACAGCTGTAATTGTTGCCAGGTGCTTCTGCAATGTATTGACTCAGGGGTGTGAATACTTATCTAATTGAGATATTTATGCATTTCACTTTCAATATATTCACTAAAATTTCTAAAAACATGTTTAACTTTCTTTCTGAAGGCACTGTGTGTAAGACAGGTTAACTAAATGAGTATCACACAATAATGTATTTAAACCACACACAAATACATACAGTTGAAGTCGGAAGTTTACATACACCTTAGCCAAATACATTTAAACTCAGTTTTTCACAATTCCTGACATTTAATCAGAGTAAAAACTCTTAGGTCAGTTAGGATCACCACTTTATTTTAAGAATGTGAAATGTCAGAATAATAGTAGAGAGAATGATTTATTTCAGCATTTTTCTTTTTTCCCCATCACATTCCCAGTGGGTCAGAAGTTTACATACACTCAATTAGAATTTGGTAGCATTGCCTTTAAATTGTTTAACTTGGGTCAAACGTGTCAGGTAGCTTCCCACAACAAGTTGGGTGATTTTTGGCCCGTTCTTCCTGACAGAGCTGGTGTAACCGAGTCAGGTTTGTAGGCCTCCTTGCTCGCACACGCTTTTTCAGTTCTGCCCACACATTTTCTATGGGACTGAGGTCAGGGCTTTGTGATGGCCAGTCCAATACCTTGACATTGTTGTCCTTAAGCCATTTTGCCACAACTTTGGAAGTATGCTTGGGGGTCATTGTCCATTTGGAAGACCCTTTTGTGACGAAGCTTTAACTTCCTGACTGAGGTCTTGAGACGTTGCTTCAATATATCCACATAATTACCCCTCATGATGCCATCCATTTTGTTAAGTGCACCAGTCCCTCCTGCAGCAAAGCACCCCCACAACATGATGCTGCCACCCCCATGCATCACGGTTGGGATGGTGTTCTTCAGCTTGCAAGCCTCCCCATTTTCCCACCAAACATAATGGTAATTATGGCCAAACCAATTCTTGCTTCATCAGACCAGGGCACATTTCTCCAAAAAGTACAATCTTTGTCCCTGTGTGCAGTTGCAAACCGTAGTCTGGCTTTTTTATGGCGGCTTTGGAGCAGTGGCTTCTTCCTTGCTGAGCGGCCTTTCAGGTTATGTCGATATAGGACTTGTTTTACATTTACATTTTTACATTTAAGTCATTTAGCAGACGCTCTTATCCAGAGCGACTTACAAATTGGTGCTTTCACCTTATGACATCCAGTGGAACAGCCACTTTACAATAGTGCATCTAGGTCTTTTAAGGGAGGGGGGAGAAGGATTACTTTATCCTATCCTAGGTATTCCTTAAAGAGGTGGGGTTTCAGGTGTCTCCGGAAGGTGGTGATTGACTCCGCTGTCCTGGCGTCGTGAGGGAGTTTGTTCCACCATTGGGGGGCCAGAGCAGCGAACAGTTTTGACTGGGCTGAGCGGGAACTGTACTTCCTCAGTGGTAGGGAGGCGAGCAGGCCAGAGGTGGATGAACGCAGTGCCCTTGTTTGGGTGTAGGGCCTGATCAGAGCCTGGAGGTACTGAGGTGCCGTTCCCCTCACAGCTCCGTAGGCAAGCACCATGGTCTTGTAGCGGATGCGAGCTTCAACTGGAAGCCAGTGGAGAGAGCGGAGGAGCGGGGTGACGTGAGAGAACTTGGGAAGGTTGAACACCAGACGGGCTGCGGCGTTCTGGATGAGTTGTAGGGGTTTAATGGCACAGGCAGGGAGCCCAGCCAACAGCGAGTTGCAGTAATCCAGACGGGAGATGACAAGTGCCTGGATTAGGACCTGCGCCGCTTCCTGTGTGAGGCAGGGTCGTACTCTGCGGATGTTGTAGAGCATGAACCTACAGGAACGGGCCACCGCCTTGATGTTATTTGAGAACGACAGGGTGTTGTCCAGGATCACGCCAAGGTTCTTAGCGCTCTGGGACGAGGACACAATGGAGTTGTCAACCGTGATGGCGAGATCATGGAACGGGCAGTCCTTCCCGGGAGGAAGAGCAGCTCCGTCTTGCCGAGGTTCAGCTTGAGGTGATGGTCCGTCATCCACACTGATATGTCTGCCAGACATGCAGAGATGCGATTCGCCACCTGGTCGTCAGAAGGGGAAAGGAGAAGATTAATTGTGTGTCGTCTGCATAGCAATGATAGGAGAGACCATGTGAGGTTATGACAGAGCCAAGTGACTTGGTATATAGCGAGAATAGGAGAGGGCCTAGAACAGAGCCCTGGGGGACACCAGTGGTGAGAGCACGTGGTGAGGAGACGGATTCTCGCCACGCCACCTGGTAGGAGCGACCTGTCAGGTAGGACGCAATCCAGCGTGGGCCGCGCCGGAGATGCCCAACTCGGAGAGGGTGGAGAGGAGGATCTGATGGTTCACAGTATCGAAGGCAGCCGATAGGTCTAGAAGGATGAGAGCAGAGGAGAGAGAGTTAGCTTTAGCAGTGCGGAGCGCCTCCGTGATACAGAGAAGAGCAGTCTCAGTTGAATGACTAGTCTTGAAACCTGACTGATTTGGATCAAGAAGGTCATTCTGAGAGAGATAGCGGGAGAGCTGGCCAAGGACGGCACGTTCAAGAGTTTTGGAGAGAAAAGAAAGAAGGGATACTGGTCTGTAGTTGTTGACATCGGAGGGATCGAGTGTAGGTTTTTTCAGAAGGGGTGCAACTCTCGCTCTCTTGAAGACGGGAGGGACGTAGCCAGCGGTCAGGGATGAGTTGATGAGCGAGGTGAGGGAGAAGGTCACCGGAGATGGTCTGGAGAAGAGAGGAGGGGATAGGGTCGAGCGGGCAGGTTGTTGGGCGGCCGGCCGTCACAAGACGCGAGATGTCATCTGGAGAGAGAGGGAGAAAGAGGTCAGAGCACAGGGTAGGGCAGTGTGAGCAGAACCAGCGGTGTCGTTTGACTTAGCAAACGAGGATCGGATGTCGTCGACCTTTTCAAAATGGTTGACGAAGTCATCTGCAGAGAGGGAGGAGGGGGAGGAGGATTCAAGAGGGAGGAGAAGGTGGCAAAGAGCTTCCTAGGGTTAGAGGCAGATGCTTGGAATTTAGAGTGGTAGAAAGTGGCTTTAGCAGCAGAGACAGAGGAGGAAAATGTAGAGAGGAGGGAGTGAAAGGATGCCAGGTCCGCAGGGAGGCGAGTTTTCCTCCATTTCCGCTCGGCTGCCCGGGGCCCTGTTCTGTGAGCTCGCAATGAGTCGTCGAGCCACAGAGCGGGAGGGGAGGACCGAGCCGGCCTGGAGGATAGGGGACATAGAGAGTCAAAGGATGCAGAAAGGGAGGAGAGGAGGGTTGAGGAGGCAGAATCAGGAGATAGGTTGGAGAAGGTTTGAGCAGAGGGAAGAAATGATAGGATGGAAGAGGAGAGAGTAGCGGGGAGAGAGAGCGAAGGTTGGGACGGCGCGATACCATCCGAGTAGGGGCAGTGTGGGAAGTGTTGGATGAGAGCGAGAGGGAAAAGGATACAAGGTAGTGGTCGGAGACTTGGAGGGGAGTTGCAATGAGGTTAGTGGAGGAACAGCATCTAGTAAAGATGAGGTCGAGCGTATTGCCTGCCTTGTGAGTAGGGGGGGGAAGGTGAGAGGGTGAGGTCAAAAGAGGAGAGGAGTGGAAAGAAGGAGGCAGAGAGGAATGAGTCAAAGGTAGACGTGGGGAGGTTAAAGTCGCCCAGAACTGTGAGAGGTGAGCCGTCCTCAGGAAAGGAGCTTATCAAGGCATCAAGCTCATTGATGAACTCCCAGAGGGAACCTGGAGGGCGATAAATGATAAGGATGTTAAGCTTGAAAGGGCTGGTAACTGTGACAGCATGGAATTCAAAGGAGGCGATAGACAGATGGGTAAAGGGGAGAAAGAGAGAATGACCACTTGGGAGAGATGAGGATCCCGGTGCCACCACCCCGCTGACCAGAAGCTCTCGGGGTGTGCGAGAGCACGTGGGCGGACGAAGAGAGAGCAGTAGGAGTAGCGGTGTTGTCTGTGGTGATCCATGTTTCCGTCAGAGCCAAGAAATCGAGGGACTGGAGGGACGCATAGGCTGAGATGAACTCTGCCTTGTTGGCCGCAGATCGGCAGTTCCAGAGGCTACCGGAGACCTGGAACTCCACGTGGGTCGTGCGCGCTGGGACCACCAGATTAGGGTGGCCGCGGCCATGCGGTGTGGAGCGTTTGTATGGTCTGTGCAGAGAGGAGAGAACAGGGATAGACAGACACATAGTTGACAGGCTAGAGAAGAGGCTACGCTAATGCAGAGGAGATTGGAATGACAAGTGGACTACACGTCTCGAATGTTCAGAAAGTTAAGCTTACGTAGCAAGAATCTAGTTGACTAAAATGATTAAAAATGATACAGTACTGCTGAGGTAGGCTAGCTGCGTTGTTGACACTACCCTAATCAAGTCGTTCCGTTGAGTGTGAAGTTTCTACAATGCTGCTTTTCGGGGGCTAGCTGGCTAGCTAGCAGTGTTGGTTACGTTACGTTGCGTTAGGAGAACGACAATAGCTGGCTAGCTAACCTAGAAAATCGCTCTAGACTACACAATTATCTTTGAAACAAAGACGGCTATGTAGCTAGCTATGTAGCTAGCTACGATCAAACAAATCACACCGTTGGGACTGTAATGAAATTAAATGAAAATATGATACTACCTGTGGAGCGAAGCGGAATGCGACCGGAATACGAAAGTTCTATTCAGTAGACGTTGGCCGGCTATTGGCTAGCTAGGAGTGTCTCCTACGTTAAAGACGACAAAATAGCTGGCTAGCTAACCTCGGTAAATTAAGATAATCACTCTAAGACTACACACTCTAACTACACAATTATCTTGGATACGAAGACAGCAAAGACAACTATGTAGCTAGCTAATACTACACTAATCAAGTCGTTCAGTTGAGTGTGATAGTTACTACAGTGCTACGGTAGACGGTGAACGTGTTGGGCAGATAGGAGACGACGAAATACGATAATTACGCAATTATCTTTGATACGACGACTATGTAGCTAGCTAAGAAGAAATTGCTAAGATTAGACAAATCAGACCGTTGTACTATAATGAAATGTAATGAAAAATGTAATGAAAAAATGTAATGAAAAAGTTATACAACCTGCAGACCGAAGCGCGGATGCGACCGGCTCGCTCCAACCCGTATAAATAATTTTACTGTGGATATAGATACTTCTGTACCTGTTTCCATCAGTATCTTCACAAGATCCTTTGATGTTGTTCTGGGATTGATTTGCACTTTTCGTGCCAAAGTACGTTCATCTCTAAGAGACAGAACACGTCTCCTTCCTGAGCGGTGTGACGGCTGCGTGGTTTATACTTGCGTACTATTGTTTGTACAGACGAAAGTGGTACCTTCAGGCATTTGGAAATTGCTCGTAAGGATGAACCAGACTTGTGGAGGTCTACAATTTTTTCTAAGGTCTTGGCTGATTTCTTTAGATTTTCCCATGATGTCAAGCAAAGGGGCACAGAGTTCGAAGGTTGGCCTTGAAATACATCCACAGGTACACCTCCAATTCACTCAAATGTTGTCAATTAGACTTTCAGAAGCTTCTAAAGACATTACATAATTTTCTGGAATTTCCAAGCTGTTTAAAGGCACAGTCAACTTAGTGCATGTAAACTTCTGACCCACTGGAATTGTGATACAGTGAATTATAAGTGAAATAATCGGTCTGTAAACTGTTGGAAAAATTACTTGTCCAAACAGACTTATCAAAACTATAGTTTGTGAACAAGAAATTTTGTGGAGTGGTGGGAAAATGAGTTTTAATGACTCAAAGTGTATGTAAACTTCCTATTTCAACTGTACGTACGTACGTACATACATACATACCAGCCAAAAGTTTGGACACCTACTCAATAAAGGGTTTTTCTTAATGTTTTACTATTTTCTTCACTGTAGAATTATAGTTAAGACATCAAAACTATGAAATAATACATGGATTAATGTAGTAACCAAAAAGTGTTGAACAATTCAAAATATATTTGAGATTCTTCAAAGTAGCCACCCTTTGCCTTGACAGTGTTTCCCACTCTAGGCATTCTCTCAACCAGCTTCATAAGCTAGTCACCTGGAATTAATTTCAATTAACAGATGTGCCTTGTTAATTTGTGGGATTTCTTTACTTCTTAATGTGTTTGAGCCAATCAGTTGTGTTATGACATGGTAGGGGGGTATACAGAAGATAGCCCTATTTGGTAAAAGTCCAAGTCCATATTATGGCAAGAACAGCTCAAATAAGCAAAGAGAAACAACAGTCCATCATTACTTTAAGACATGAAGGTCAATCAATGCCGGACATTGCAAGAACTTTGAACGCTTCTTCAAGTTCAGTCGCAAAAACTATCAAGCGCTATGATGAAACTGGCTCGCATGAGGACCGCCACAGGAAAGGAAGCCCCAGAGTTACCTCTGCTGCAGAGGATAAGTTCATTAGAGTACCCAGCCTCACTAACAGACACATCAACTGTTCAGAGGAGACTGCGTGAATCAGGCCTCCAAAGTCGAATTGCTACAAAGAAACCACTACTAAAGGACACCAATAAGAAGAGGCTTGCTTGGGTCAAGAAACACGGGCAATGGACATCAGACCGGTGGAAATCTGTCCTTTGGTCTGATGAGTTCAAATTTGAGATTTTTGGTTTAACCGCCATGTCTTTGTGAGACGCAGAGTAGGTGAATGGATGACCTCTGCATGTGTGGTTCCCACTGTGAAGCATGGAGGTGGTGGTGTGTTTGTGCTTTGCTGGTGACACTGTCAGTGATTTATTTAGAATTCAAGGCACACTTAACCAGCATGGCTACCACAGCATTATGCCATCCCATCTGGTTTGTGCTTAGTGGGACTATCATTTGTTTTTCAACAGAAAAATGACACAACACACCTCCAGGCTGTGTAAGTAGGAGAGTGATGGTGCTGCATCAGATGACTTCGTCTCCAGATATCACCCGACCTCAACCCAATTCAGATGGTTTGGGATTAGTTGGACCGCAGAGTGAAGGAAAAGCAGCCAACAAGTGCTCAACATATGTGGTTCCTCCTTCAAGACTGTTGGAAAATCATCTCCAGGTGAAGATGGTTGAGAGAATGCCAAGAGTGTGCAAAGCTGTCAAGGCAAAGGGTGGCTACTTCGAAGAATCTCAAATACATTTTGGATTTGTTTAACACTATTGGTTACTACATGACTCCTTGTGTTATTTCATAGTTTGGATGTCTTCAGTACTATTCTACAATGTAGAAAATAGTAAATAAAACAAAATAAATTAAAACACAATGAGTAGGTGTGACTTAATATGGTACAAGTCTGTCTCCCCTATTAATTTGGGGTTGGAGTGAACTTTAATTAGCAACATTGGCCCTTGGTAACATCAAGCAGTGTGGGCTCCTCGTCTTGCTGACTATATTCCATTGTTGGGTGGGTGTGCATATGTGTGGTGTGTGACCGGTGGAGTGCCTTGCCACAGAGTGCTGCTGAGACAGCTGATGATTGATAAAATGCAAACTGGATGCCAGGGCAGCACTATCACACACACACAGAATGGATGCAGACACAATTGAATGGAGAGACAGACCTTGGCCACTCCGACTCCTGTGAAGCGAGCCTCAAGCAGCTCCTGCCGCCGAGGGTCCAGGCTGTGCAGTTCTTCCATCATGTCTACGGAAAGGAGAGAGAATGTGTTAGTTAAAGAGTACAATCTTGGTTTCATCAGACTAGAGAACCTTGGAAAACTCTAAGCAGGCTGTCATGTGCTTTTACTGAGGAGTGGCTTCCATCTAGCAACTACACGGTTGTCAAAGCATCAAGCTAGGGAAAGCGTTCATGAAAAATACCTTGTTGTTAGTACTAAACTCCCCTATGGGAAAAATGTATTTTGAAAAAACGATTGGACCCATTTCCGCATTTGACCGCTAGGTTTTATGGGTATTATGACGAAAACACTGGTATAAAAGACTGTACAGTATGAAGATAGGCAGAAGCTGCTTCTCCAATATGAATCCCCAATCACACTTGTAGGTGATGTCATGGAGACGTTGGCTTGCTAAGCTCATGCGCAGAAACATGTCTTCAGGTCTAATGGTCGTCTCGCACCGAACTGCGCATGTGCAGGCCATCAATTTAATTGTGCTCATTTGACATGGCCTGATGCCCCAGGTAGCGGAGTTTGTTCATTTTAGAACATTCCATTGGTCCTCCCGGGGCACCAGGCCATGTAAAATGAACTCCACCATCAGGGTTGCTATGTTAGCAGTTTTCCTGCAAAATTGGGCTACTTTGAAAAATGTATTGGTCGCAGGTTACGGGTTTTTGGGCTACTTATAAGTTTCACAGCGCCCACCATGGCATTTCTCAATAATTTAACATTTTTATATATATATTTATATTTCACTGTGACATGCTGCTGCTGACTATCAGGCGGTGAGGCTGTTGCTGAGTGAATGGTGAGCAGGGCTACCATTTGAAACAATAAAAATGTTGACATGACAAGTCCTAGCAAATCAATTTGTGCCACTTGTGTAGCCTACCTGGAGCTATCAAACTGATTGAATAAATAGCCTATAACTTGAGAGTAATATTACATTAGCCTTGTGTTATTATGCAATTATTAACAACCATGTTTAGTTAATTAAATTGGAAGTTATCAAAGCCCTATCTGCAATTGTTAGAAGGCATTAGATTGACTTAACAGTCCAAATAGGCTACAAGGTAAAAAAATAAAATCTAAATACTGGCTGTTGTTGACAAGCATATTCAGATCAAACATATCATTAATATTTAATTCAGTGATTGAAATTACAACCCCATCCACAGCCTATTCCAGCAGGCTGCTATTGGGAAACAAGCATTTCTTACCTCGAAATCACCAAACTATTAATGTTGAATAAATGAGTCTTAATTTGGACTAAGCAGGCTGATAGATCATTCAGTTGACATCTTACCTGGGTTACTGTAGACTGATGTAGGCCTATCAAGGGCTGTAGGCTACCTGCATCTATCTAAGCAAACCAAGGCAAAGTTGAATTACAATCATACACCCAGATTTTTGCCTGTAGCCTATGCCTATTGAAATGACAAGTCAATCTCGCAAAATAGGACATTTATAACTGTTTGTAGTCTCAACATCTGTCACAATTGCCAGAAAATAGCCTAACATTATTATATATATTTTTTAAGTTCATCTGGGTGTTTTTTGCGCGAAGAAGATTAAGATCCTCTGTACAACTTTCATCACTCAAACTCCCCTGTCGGATTTATCTAGTCATGCACATGCGCAAAAGGGACTTATTTAAGCAATAAGGCCTAGGGGGGTGTGGTATATGTCCAATATACCACGGCTAAGGGCTGTTCTTATGCACGACACAACGTGGAGTGCCTGGATACAGACCTTAGCCGTGGTGTATTTTCCATATATCACAAAACCCTGAGGTGCCTTATTGCTATTATCAACTGGTTACCCACGTAATTAGAGCAGTAAAAATAAGTGTTTTGGTATCCAGTTTAAAACAGGGAAAGGGGTCTTCTGCATTTGACCCAACCCCTCAGAATGGTGTGGGGGACTGCCATAATTGACATCCACGTCTTCAGCACCGGGGGAACAGTGGGTTTCTACCTTGTCAGCTTGGGGATTCGATCCAGCAACCTTTCGGTTACTGGCCCAACGCTCTAACCACTAGGCTACCTGCCACCCCAGGGGGTTGTGGTATATGGCCAATATACCACAGCTAACGGCTGTATCCAGGCACACCACATTGCATCATTCTTAAGAACAGCCCATATCCATCGTACATTGGCCACATACCATACGCCCTCATGCCTTATTGCTTAATTATAGCAGTGATCATAGCAGTGCAGTGATCATAGCAGTGAAACGAGTTAAATCAACAACCATTGATGGAAAATGACCTGGTGAGTTTAAACGGGGTGAATGATCTTTTCTCTTGCGATATACTCAAATTAGTATATTATGTCATGTCAGTTCACAAGAATTATAACTTTGATGAAAACCTAATTTTGCTTCTAAAGTAGGTGCAAGTTACGTTGGTATTCCTTAACTGGCTCAATAACGTAATGGGAAAACAATTATTGTATAAAATGTGGCAATTTAGCTCGTTATCAGTCCCTTTGGGCAGGTTTTGAATGGTCATTGGATTAGAATTGTTAGCTACAACTGGCAACCCTGTTTACCGTTGAGATTTCAACAAACCATTTCTTGTGGCCCTGTGCCCAAGATCATTTAGAGGGCAAATTTCTTATGACTAATGTTTTATTGTCTAAACACGGTCTAATCTGTTATGATCCACCTGGCTCCAAATGTATCCAAGACAAATAATCCTAAAACATACAGTACCAGTCAAAAGCTGACACACTCATTCAAGGGTTTTTCTTATTTCATAGTTATGATATCTTCACTATTATTCTACAATGTAGAAAATAGTAAAAAATAAAGAAAACCCCTGGAATGAGTAGGTCCAAACTTTTGACTGGTACTGCATGTAGCTAGAACATCCACTCACCCTCTCTTCGCATCAAACATGCATACAAGTTATGTAGTTAGTTTGATAACTATTTAGTTACCTATATGGTACTCTCAAACCCAGAACTAAAATATCGTGTTATTGCGTCAGATGCTCGATTGTGTCAGCTAAATGCATCTGTCCACGAGAGATTATGGTAAACTAATCATTATAAGATTGACAAAGCAATGTATGACATTATCGCTACTACATTTTGTCTGAGGATGCTGTCTGGTGTGGCACTCACATAGACTATGTGAGTGCCACACCAGACAGCGTGGTGTGGCCCTGTGGTGGTCTGCTGTGTATAACAGTTGCCATGTTCTTAGTTAGGCTAACTAACTAGATCTGAGATTTAAGTTTCCAATGCACGGCTAACCTAACGAACCTCAGCCAGGTCCGTAACTTGTGGGTAAGTTAGTTAAGTTAGCTAACCAAGTCAGTGCTAACTACTCTAGTTAGCTATAATACATAACGTTAGCTAACACCAGCTAATACAGCCACATATTGATTGTAGGAATGGAAAAAAAGTATTACTACTTAAATTTGGCTACTAGTAGTTATAATTACGTTACTCTGTCTAAAGCACTGCTTTAATAGCTAGCTAGGCTAACTATAGTTAGTTATTGAGGAGGCTGGCTAACGTATGTAGTCAGTCGAAACAACTTTGTTTACCTGTAGCGCTGTCGCTTGCAAGGTCCGTGGGGGGAGTCCCTCGAGCTCAGGCGATAGCGAAGTTAACTAGCTGCTGATGTCCCGTTGTCTCTCAAAAATACCCTACACTTAAACACCCCCAAAAAACGTCCACTTCAGCATTGTCCATCTGTTGACTTCAGGTGACTTCTCTTTCCCTCAGAACACCAGGAGGCCGAGAATCCTCGGGGTTTCCAAGCCCGCCTTGCAGGCTGTAGCCCATGCACAAGCAACTCCCAGCTCGAGGGTTGTTGTTGTAGTTTCTTTGGAAAAGGGCCTTTCTTCTTTGGTCAAATTAAAAAAAGTTTAATTAATATGAAATTTGTTTTGGCGATTGAATGTCGAAATCCTTCATCTGCCGCTGAAATAATAAAACTTTAACTTGTTTCTCTTGCGATAAATTGGTTAACATTAGATTGAATTAGCTACACAATTAGCTAGCAGTCGCGAGTCATCGATGAAAGACCAGAGATGGGTGGACTAAATCCATCTGCGTGCTCGACAGACAGGGTGTGCTAGCTACCTCGCATCGACAGTCTGCTGCGGACATGACCCCGAACTCCCACCAAATTCAGTCAGATCAATTAGATTCTGAGACTGTTTATGCAATATAAACAACACGTGTGATGCAATTTGTTCGGTCTGAATAGAACAGGGAGGGGGAACCACTGGCTGCGTTTACACAGGCAGCCCAATTCTGATTTTTTAAAATTCACTAATTGGTCTTTTGACCAATCAGATCAGCTCTGGTAAAAATCCGATTTAATAATGTCTAATGTCATTGCTTATTAAAATACCAATTAGTGGGGGGAAAAAAATCTAAATTCGTCTGTCGTGTGTAAACGCTGCCCAAGAGAGCGCACAACCCAAACCCATAGTAGAGTGGTTGCAGTTTGCATTCAAAAAATGAAGTTGTAGTGGGCCGTACATGGGCTATAGGGTGATTTAATATGCATGAGCTCTGTCAAAGTGTTCCTGGATTACATAACCATGTCAATAATGATGTTGCTCAATGCTCGCCTGTCCAGACAGAATGGACTATTCCCACTACTGAGCGGCAACCCAGTATTAATAGCACAAACTCATGGCGCATCGAACTCCATCAATGCCACCCACACCCCTTCTGAATTCCTTAACTCGATGCTCTCGCAGTTTGTGCTATTAGTTCAAATAAACATAACTGCGAATTTGGACGTAGCTAGCTATTTTACAGTGAAAGCGAGGTAAATTATCGGATAAGACATGACCAATTATTTAGTATTTTCTGTCATTCTAGACTTGTATTGTAATCAGTTATGTTTATTGCATTGTCATCTTCTTCACTGGAAGTGATCTTCATTCACTCTGGACAACGTTGTTGTATGTAACGTTAACTTGCCGGCTCCTTGAAGCGTGTAGGTGTTTTAGCTACAGTAACGGTTTAAACATATACTCGCTGTTGATATAATATTAGGTAAAATTACAGTCAATAATATCAATCGTGTAAGCACATGGAAATACTTGTTAGCGAAGTATTTATTTCAGACTCGATGACTGAATTGGCGGGTTGTGAGTGACGGACTGTGAAACTCATTTTCCAGTAATATTAATAACGGGGTTGTGCCTATAAGCCCCCCTCCCCCTCTTGTGAACGCGCACGCACTCAATTCTTCATTGCTGCGGATTGCTTGCTCGTTAAGATTTCTGATCACGTTCGGCTGCGTTTCATTTTATTTGTGTCGGTTTGGTCGTTGGGGATGCACTAGTAATGTCTGCAGTTTTCGGTCTGGCTATTGTTTCAAGTGTATAAATAAATCTCTTTGCCAAAATTCGTTGTGTCTTCCATGTCTTATTCGACTGGTAATTGTTCTGAAATGTTTATTGCTTGCCTACATTTTACTTCCTCCTCATGTTTAATATAACACACGTACATGAATTATTATATTCGGTTGCCTACCGTGAAGTTTTTTCTATAGAAAGTATTTGACTCTGATGTGTGCCATAGAAAGTATTTGACTCTACCCTCAAAATGAAGGAAAATTAGAAGGGGGGGGAGATTTCGGCAGGGCTATTTTCTTGCCTGCCGAATAGGGAACAGGGAACAAGGGAATAGTATAGGTTTCTTGTAACATAGTTATTTAAATACATGTGTTTTAGTGGCCATCTAGTCAGAAGTTGGATCAAAGATAACCTTGAAAGATCCATATAAATGTTTTTTTTTTTTATCTACAATTATATTAAATTAGAGATGTAACCTACCAGTGTTTTGGAGGAGAGTGACTGCTACTACTACAATCGACTACTCCTTCAGAACACATTCAGCAAACTGGGGAAAACATTTGATGGGCATTTCAGTTTTCCCCAACAACATGATGTAACACTTAACATTCTAATTTGCAAGTATACAACGACACAGCTATAATATAATGACAGTTCTGTTTTGCCTTTTAGCCAGTATACTTTCAGTAGGTTCATTGTACATTACTTATACTCTCATACTTACTTTCAAGGCAAAGACCCTACAAGAAGTAACATCTTGTTGGCATGTGTGAGGAAGGGTACCACACGCCCATCTGGAGATATTACACCCCTTCTCTCTCAGGAAGGATCGGAGCATATATGTTAACACAAGTACAGCATTTTGAAACATTTTATTGATTACAGTATAGAGATTAATAACAGAGGGTAATCTGAGAATGCAGGGATTCCAGCAGAGTGTGAGTTGAAGTAATACAAATCTGGAGCTGACAAGGGCTGGAATGTAAATGACATGTGATCATCTCGGATTATCTAACATCTGAGAATGGGCAGGCATTCCCTCGGATGAAGAGCATCTCCGTCTTGCTGATTATGTGCTGTCATCCTGGTGGAAATGTCACCTGCATATCTGATGTAGGAAAAGAGATAAGAGGGAAGTTGAGTGTCCTGTGAATATGTTTTATGTATATGTACTGTTCATGTGTGTGTGTGTATGTGTATATATATATCTTGGTACATATATTTTTAAATTTAGTTTATATTTATTATTATCATTATTGTGTTTTGTGGTTGATGGGTGGGGGAAGCTTGGATGGGGATAGTGGAGGTGCTGGGGGTGTCCTATTGGGTGCGAAGTGTCATGGATCCCTCTGGAACTTTCATTGCGCACACCTGGCCCCTATTCCCACTGATTGTATTTGTACATATGTGCCCTTTGTTCACCGTGGTGGGGTCGATTATTGTTACTATGGCCGTTGGTGCGTGTGAGTACCTATGCTGTGTGTTTTGGGCTTTCGTGCCCTTGTGGATTGTGCAGATTATTATGGGTCTCGTCCCGTGTGATAATCATTGTGCGCTTGAGTTCTTTATTTGAGGTACTCCTCGCTCTTTTGTTTGGGTTTCAACTAGAGGTCGACCGATTAATCGGAATGGCCGATTAATTAGGGCCGATTTTTACGTTTTCATAACAATCGGTAATCTGCATTTTTGGATGCCGATTATGGCAGATTTATATTGCAATCCACGAGGAGACTGAGTGGCAGACTGACCACCTGTTACACGAGTGCAGACAGCAAGGAGCCATGGTAAATTGCTAGCTAGCATTAAACTTATCTTATAATAAACAATCAATCTTAAAATATTCACTAGTTAACTACACATGGTTGATGATCTTACTAGTTTAACTAGCTTGTCCTGCGTTGCATATAATCAATGCGCTGCCTGACATTGTGTCACTTCTCTTGCGTTCAGTGTAAGCAGAGTCAGGGTATATGCAGCAGTTTGGGTCGCCTGGCTTGTTGCGAACTGTGTGAAGACCATTTCTTCCTAATGTTGGATTTGGCATTTTGAACATTGAGATATTAAATAAGTGATAGGAAAGCAGCATAGAATCAAAGGAGAAAGAGACTGGGCCTCTGTAGAAAGACAGATAGCTGTGGCGTGTGTTGGAATGTGTTTGGGGACGGGAGTAGAGCACCGTGTTGAATCAGGGGAGACAGATGGACATCTGTGGATTTGATGAAGGAGGGGTTGAGGTCAGGAGGTGAGGACTGATTCCCTTAAGGGAGTAAAAAGGGTTTGGTATCCTGTTAACCTCTTTCTGTTGAACCATAAGATGTAAGGATTGGAGAGAAGGTGTGTCTTAAGTAGGATGTATGTAACTGTGATGGAGAAATGTTTTTGTGTCTGAATACAGCTGTACTGAACCTTTGGGAAGAATTTAACTTGGTTAAAGCTTCTCTAGTGTCCGTGAGTTATTTACTCTGAAAAATAAGAACCTAACAGATGGTGAGCTTGCCAGGAGTTCAACACGATTTGTAGTCAAACCAAATAGTCCAGATCAGTGGGGCAGAGCTGGCAACTAATAAGGTAGGCTAATTCCTATATCTGTTTCCACTCATTTTGACATCTTAGGGAGATGAGAATTGTTGGCTGAACTAATTATGGGATACGGACATGGAGAGCCAAAGTTAATTCTATAGGCCCATTGTGGAACGACCGGTCATAGCTTTATAGTAAATGGGAAGTCCCGGAAGGTAAACTCATACAGGCTGGTACCTGTAGGGTAAGTCCTAGGGGGTAACTCCCTAGTAGGTTGGTTCCTGCTAGTACTATAAAGTTAATAGTATATCCCAGTGGGTTAATACCTGTGATTACTATTAATATAGGGTGAGTCCCGGAAGGTAAGCCCGCACAGGTTAGAACCTGCGAAGGGTAAGTCCTAGGGGGAAAATACCGGCGGGGTTGGTTCCCTGCATAAACTATAAGGGGGTGTCATGTCATGGGGAGTGCGCGATGAGAGATGATGTGGATTATCAATAATAGTGATATTTGAGGAAGTACTGGAATAAGACAAAGTCCTGTCCATATTCTCCAGTAATAGATTCGCAGACGCTATGGTATTGGTTATAATACAATTAATTATTATCCGGGGAAGTGTGTAGTGCTATCTTAGAAAATAGTTAAGGTGTGTATTATAGACGGGAATGAAGAAATCTAAAATAACCTGAACACCGTCGGGAGTGTTCAGGGAATAATAACTATTGATATGGCAACAAACGGACTCGTTGCTCCCTGTAATATAGAGATAGCGGAATTTAATAAAGCCATGGAGGCGCTAAAAGAAGTGCACAAGCATTCTACCAATTCAGCTGGAATATGGGAAAAATGTAGCAAATTGGACAACATTTTCCTGCTGACGGTGAATTCAAATCAAATAAAGAATTCAGGGAGGCAATTATGACTTGGCACAAGGACATAAAACCAGAATCAAAACCTCAATATACCAGTGATGACAGCATTCTATCAACAGAAAATGCATAATGATAAACCCAGAAAGTGTAACACCAGTACACTAATACAGAAGGACTGCGAACAAGAGTGTATTGATAGAATTTGCGCTTCTGCTTTGATGACGTGGTTGAACCCTGTGATCAAAACGATAATTGCGGTGGTAGTAGAGTTAATTCAAGACGATGTTTTTTGAGTGGAATATGACTCCGCTCACCTCGCAGACGTGCGAGGGGTTAATAAAGCCATAGAGAAAAGCACTAACTATAGTTTCAATGGCAGAGATAAGACTAAGAAACGTAGTGAAAAACATCAAAGCGTAAGGAGACAGCTCCCTGTTTTAGATGTGGGACTATCGGACATTGGAAGAATGAGTGTAAGGTGATACTGGAACCTACTGCATTAGCAGGATATGCCGCTATACAAGAGTTTGCATCTTTTTCAAAAGAGCAACAACTAATCGTTTTGAGGTTAGCAAGAATGGAACTTTCACCTAGCGGTGTATAGTTTCTGTTCGATCGATAAGTGGTTCATAGAGATGACAGTTTCTATGTGATGGAAGACGTATTGGTCACGTTTTACCGAGTACCGATGGGATTTACAAATAGTCCCACATGGTATCATTTTGGTGTCTAAAGGTGTCTATTGTAGGTTCCGTGTTGGTACAATACTTGGATGATTTGTTATTAGCGTCGAAAGACGAATAAATGTATATGCGAGACCTCACCACGTTGGCGGAACATGGTCATATAGCATCGTATGTGAAAGCACAACTAGCAAAGCAAGAGGTAACATATTTGGGGTTTTCGATTTTTAAGGGCAAGATACACATTACCTGGGATTGGGTAGAAACCACGCGTTCTTTGGCACGGCCAAACACTCCTCGCACGTTCAGGAGAACTTTAGGAGTTTCAATTTTGTTAGACATTTTATTTTGTCATTCTCTGAAATTGCTGAGCCACTTACAGAGTTGGCGGGGAAGGGTCCCCAGGAATGTGAGGAAGCGTTTGTCGAGTTAAAGAAGCAATTGGGTCAAGTGCCAGCATTTGGATTGCCAAACTTTAAAAGGACATTTTAAAAATGTTGTTCATGAACAAGAGGGACATAGTAGCACGATGGTTACGCAAAATCATGAGGGTGGAGAGAGACAAGTAATGTACTGGAGTAAATCGCTAGACTCGGTGGTACAGGCGACTGAAATGGTGTTGCACAACACGGCTTCCATCACGATGGGTAAAAAAGTAGATGTGTATGTTCCACACGCAGTAGCAACCATCGTGAACAGCACGAAAGCACGTGTTACTAGTGCAAGATGGACCAAATGGAAGTTAACAATAAATGGGGAAAATCTACATTTAAAAAAAAAAGATTGGTGCTTTGAATACTGCGTCGTTAATGCCGTTGCATGGGGAGGGTGAATCGCATAGATGTGACCCAGATCAGAGTACTCTAAAACCTAGGCCTGATTTGCAAGAGACAGCATTGGAATTGGGAAAATGATTGTATACAGATGGCTCTAGTTACATGAACACAGAAGGGAATAGAGTGAAAGGGGTACGCTGTGTGTGGTATGCATGTAACGATCGTCGTTGGAATGAGACCAAAGCGCAGCGTGGAAATTGTTCATAAAAAGAAACGTTCAACTAAAGCGCACAGTTCTGTCAGGGAAACAACCTAAACAGAAAACAATCACCCACAAAACACAGGTGGGAAAAGGCTACCTAAGTATGATTTTCAATCAGAGACAACGAACGACACCTGCCTCTGAATGAGAACCATACCAGGCCAAACACATAAACACAACATAGAAAAAAGAACATAGACTACCCACCCCAACTCACGCCCTGACCCAACTAAAACAAAGACATAACAAAGGAACTAAGGTCAGAACGTGAAAATGCATTTGGAGTAGTTCATGATTTCGGTACATTGTGGTCACCACCGGGCATGTTAACAGTGACAGGAACACCAATAAAAATTATCTGGAGGTAGAGAGAGGTATTATTAGAACCATGTCAATTACCCAGTAAATTAGCATTGGTGAAATGTGAAGTTTAGATTAGCAGACTGAATGGCTAAGGCGGCTGCCTTGGGGAGAGAAAGTGTTAGAAAACGGCATGTATATATTGCGGATTCCTTACGATGAGAAATTGGCTAAATTTGCCGCACAAAAACGTATTTTGGGTTGAAGATTCTAGGTGAAATGCCAGGGGAATGGATTCTAAAGGTAACACATTTTAAATTATATGGCCAAACACTCCTTGCAAATGCAGAAGGCCTTAGGATTTGTTTAAATCATTAGATATGTTATGTGGTTTTATTTTTAAATGCATTTACGTTTGATGTCGTCTTATTCTGGAATGGGATCCTAGAATGGACGAAAGGGTGGATGGTTCACGAGGAATTAGCATTGGGGTTACCAAACCTAAAATTAACTTGTTTTTTTTATGTGGTCTGATGGTTATGGAGAACCAGCAGGAAGATGAAATGTTTTGAAGAGGTATTTAAATGGTTTTCGAAGGACAGGGAAAGAAAGGGAGAGGAAACATTTGAATGGTATCGAAAGCCCTGAATATGAAAAATTCTTAAAGAATGATCCTCATTATGAATTAAATAGACGCAACTTCATTATGAATTAAATAGACGGGGGATTTCAGTATCAAATCATGAGAAACACCATTCTCTATCCAAATTGTACCATTACTTTAGGAGATTAGTATTATTTCCGTAGGGAGTTATAAAGAGTAGTAATTCTAAGTTGATTAGTTATTCGAATTGGTTTATTTTTGATTTAACTTGTTTGTTTTAATCACGTGTTTAAAAGGGGAAAATGACCAGTTCCTTGTTATCCTGGTCTTTGGGGTACTTGTACAGTGGTACTGTGTTCAGGCTGCATATAGGAAGGAAAATATGTTAATAAGGGATGACAGTTACTTCACATGGATTGTGATATATGTATTGCTGATTTCATGTTGTGTTTTTGTTTTGATACACATTTCACCATATTGGGATCGTGTGTGTGGGAATTCTGTGAGGGGTTCGGTTGTTATCTTCATGATTTGGTAACTTCCTAGAGGTCGCCAGTAGAATAAGGGAGTACAGACTAATTCAGAAAATGTTTTTTAGCAGTAACATTGTTATGCTCTTTGACATTTGTCTTAGATATGTTATAAAGAAAAGGTTGCGCCCTGCTAACTATTTAAACTAAGAATGCATTGAGATACTGATCTTTCTTTACCAGGCCACTCAGGACAGGGAAACGGATAAAAGGAGGCTGTAATGAGAAAAGTAATGACCGGCAATAAAAAGTTGGGATGAAGTGTGCGAAATTGATCAACTGGAATTTGAGCCTTAGTCTCAGAGTAAGCACTAAGGTCAGTCATTCTAAATTCGAGTTGGATAATTTATTAAATGTTTTTGTTGTGATTGGGATACAGCGAGAGAGAATTGATAAAGCACGATGAGGGGTGGGGGCACTGCTAACATTTATGTAGCCGAGAGCGTCTCCAGACTCTTATCTCTAAGTGTTATCCGGAGGGGAAGCGGTTTGTTTGGGGGAATCACTGGATGATAGCGTGGGACAACCATGAACGTTGTTTTTGTTTTACCCTGTATTCAGTTTTTTTTATGTTACATCGCATCAATGAGTGGTGCTAAGTTATTAAACATGTACTTTGTTTCTCTTTTCTATTCAAGTCAATATGTTTTTAGGTTTGGTGGAACATGACGGTGTTCATTGTTCCAGAGGAGGGAATGATGTATATTGACTAACTGATTTGAGAATGTGTTAGTATGTTTATAACTAGAAAATGCATTAGGAGTATAGTGTGTTATGGGTTAGATGTAATGATAGAGGAGTATCATTCCCCAGAGACTGTATATTGTTGCAGGAGATAGCTGCTCTCCCTCTTCTATGAGCTAACTGTACACAATATGGGGATTTAATTGAACATTACACCTACCTAGATCATGGTGAGAGTAGAAGAGATAGTGGTGGCATTTCAGACACTATGGTAAACTTTCAGGACACCTGTGACTCAGAGTTTTGTTAGGTTGGATATTATTCCCAACTCGTTTGGTTTTTCTCCAATTTCTAACCGCCGGCGAACATTTGGCAGATTACATGCAGGAGGTATTCTCATGGCAGAGGCGCTATAGGGACAGTAACTGAAGGCGCAGTACTAGTAGCGAAGGATGCTATATTGATAGCATGGAATTGGACTACTGCGCAAATGAGGGGTATTGTTAGACTATAGTCATGGGCTATGTTGGAAGTAGCAATGGTTACTTTAGTAGCATTGTTGGGATAGCAGTTTATGACAAACTCATGTCACATGGATTGGTTACTGGTAACTAGGGGACCAATGGGAGGACAGAGGATGTGGTTATTCAAATATCACAAATTATGTTGTCAGGAAATGACCCATGTGTTGCAGTGTGTATATCCTCAGGTGGAAGCAGAGAATAAACCAAGGGCACGGGTTGAATTCTGGAGATTGAGTGTACATCAAGAGACACCAGGCGGGGGTGTTGGGACAGCATTGGTTTGAGAGAGACTACTCCGTACACTACCTGCAGCGGTAAAGATCGTAATGTCTCTCCTTGGGGGGTGCATAGTTTTCACGTGAAGTGAAGTCCAACTGCTAAATGGGTGAGTGAAGACACCAAGACAGAGGAAGCGGAGCGAGAGAGAGACTAGAGTCCACTGTAAGACATACAGATGGGTTGGGTCTGGGAGCTACTATAAACATCATAGTTGGTTTGGGGTTTAGCTGCTTTATTGGTTATGCATCATAATGATGGAGGATAGAGGGGTAATTGTACTGTGAACAGAATGTTGAAGGCATTGATGCGAAAGCATGTATAGTGTTGAGTTACCTCAAGAGGATGGGACGTGGATTAGGGATACGTACTTGCATATCCGGTGATGTGCTTATCAGTTGAAATGGAGGAGATGGGGAACAAAGTGAAAATGACATGACTTGGGAACACCTCTCGGGTCCTGGGACCTAAAGGGGAAGACTGGGTGAAAGCATGAGGAAGCTTTTTAGAGCTTCCCCAAGAACAATTGTATTTTTCATTTGAATTAGTTCTGTGATAGTGTAGTTATTTTGTGCCGTAGTAGTTGCTCAGTGAAACATTGTTGACAGTATATTGAGATGTTATTCACACTACACCACTTGTACCTGTAAGGCAACCCTCTTTAAAAATAATAATAATTTAAGATTAGATAAAACTCTTTATTTTTGAGTGTAGATTATTCATTGTCCCACAGCTCACTGTCTAACTCAGTCTAAGTAGGCTACTCCTCAAGTACGGTCATAGGACAATGTTTTTTTTTAAACTGTTGCTTTCGGTATAATGGACCTCCTAAATATTTATGTTGAGCACTTTGGCATTACAAGCCAGTTGCTACAAGTACACATAGGGTCATTGGAAGTACTATGCAGATATCCAGTTTCTGTCTGGTTCTCTACTCAGTCATGACCTCCAGAGAGTCTGGAGTGAGGCCAATAACTAACTCTAATAACTGAATCAGCCTTCTTAATGTAATATCCAAAATAACCCTTACTACCTCAGTCTGGAATTATGATTCACATAATATGACATGATGGTATAAGTATGATATTAAACAATTAGCCTAGGCTTTTGTGTTCATATTGACATATTATAAAGATGCACATTATCTACAATTTCCGAAATGGCGAGATCAACAAAAAGAAACATGTCCAAACTGTGCCCAAACCCTTGGTGAGGGCAAAAAAAAGTAAGTTCTGTGGGGCACCACAGCTTGAGGTTTGAAAGAATAGGGGGGGGGGGGGGGTGTCTAACAAGGTTCCCAGGACTGACTAACCCTAAATTCGTCAGACTGTGGATAATGCATACCTCCATATGAGGGAAAATATTGTCGTCACAAGCATAGCGGGTGATATTTTCTTTGTTGAGGCAGACTGTAATTAAGGAGACTTGTGACTTTCCTTTGAAATTGTACAGAAATAATGACCATTACATACTTTGTGGTTTCAGCTTGTTAGTCTAAAGGCAGCAGGGTATGTCCCCATCCTGCTTCTCGGGAAAAATAAGATTGGGGGGGGTTTAAAGCCCAGGTTCTCTCCCCCTCTAGGAACCTGTCAGAGGAGGAGACGGTGGATCACACTGCCTTTAGATTTGTGTTTGAAAAGTTATTCTACTGTTACTCTACTGTACTCATACTTGATTGATATATTCTGAATGCACAAAACATTATGAACACCTGCTCGTTCCATGTCATAGACTGACCAAGTGAAAGCTATGATCCCTTATTGATGTAATTGTATTTATTATGGAACTCCATTATTTCCTTCCAAGGCAGCAGCTACTCTTCCTGGTGTCCACCAAAACATTAAGGTAGTAATGAACAATATAATTAGAAATTGTAACATTAAAATCAATTTTACAACAAACTGCACAATACATTAACTGTCAGCCCTCCGGCCGCTACTCTACTACAGCAGAATCAAGGTGTACGTGTGTGTATAGTGTGTTTGTATGTCACTTGTTAAATAAGAAGGATTATTAAGCCTTGAGACAATTGAGACGTGGATTGTGTATGAATGTGTGCCATTAAGGGTGAATGGGCAAGACAAAATATGTAAGTGCCTTTGAATGGGATATGGTAGTGGGTGACAGGAGCACCGGTTTGAGTGTGTCAAGAACTGCAACGCTGCTGGGTTTTTCACACTCAACAGTTTCCTGTGTGTATCAATGGTCCACCACCTAAACAACATCTAGCCAACTTGACACAACTGTGGGAAGCATTGGTGACAACATGGACCAGTATCCCAGTGGAACTCTTTCGACACCTTGTAGAATCCACGTCCCGACAAATTGAGGCTGTTTTGAGGGCAAAGGAGGGAGGGGTGGGGAGCTAGTGCAAGTGCAACTCAATATTAGGAAGGTGTTCTCAATGTTTTATATGCAACTTAGTGTCATATTGCAATGAGAACATAGCATTTTACAAACAACATCATATGACTATAAGGGAGTCAAATAAAGTTCCATAAGAGATGGATGCAGATTAACATATTATTTTCTTCATTTGTAACCAATGACTACTCTAGCCGAATAAGCAGAGCATGAGTGAAGTATCTTTCTGGAAAAAAGCATGTTTGGCGGCGTAGTGTGTTACTGATGGTAGGCTTTGTTACTTTGGTCCCAGCTCTCTGCAGGTCATTCACTAGGTCCCCCCGTGTGGTCCTGGATTTTTGCTCACTGTTCTTGTGATCATTTTGACCCCACAGGATGAGATCTTGCGTGGAGCCCCAGATCGAGGGAGATTATCAGTGGTCTTGTATGTCTTCCATTTCCTAATAATTGCTCCCACTGTTGATTTCTTCAAACCAAGCTGCTTAGCTATTGCAGATTGTCTTCCCAGCCTGGTGCAGGTCTACAATTTTGTTTCTGGTGTCCTTTGACAGCTCTTTGGTCTTGGCCATAGTGGAGTTTGGAGTGTGACTGTTTGATGTTGTGGACAGGTGTCTTTTATACTGATAACAAGTTCAAACCGGTGCCATTAATACAGGTAACGAGTGGAGGACAGAGGAGCCTCTTGAAGAATAAGATACAGGTCTTCGAGAGCCAGAAATCTTGCTTGTTTGTAGGTGACCAAATACTTATTTTTCACCAGAATTTGCAAATACATTTATTAAAAATCCTACAATGTGATTTTCTGGACTTTTTTTCTCATTTTGTCTGTCATAGTTGAAGTGTACCTATGATGAAAATTACAGGCCTAATCTTTTTAAGTGTGAGAACTTGCACAATTGGTGGCTGACTAAATACTTTTTTGCCCCACTGTTTGTCTTTAGTCTTGAAAAATATCATACTACTTTGGTGCTCTATATATGGTGCATTCGAAAGTATTCAGACCCCTTGACTTTTTCCACATTTTCTTACGTTACAGCCATACTCGAAAGTTGATTAAATTGTTTTTGTTCCCCATCACACATCTACACACTACTCGATAATGACAAAGCACACACAGGTGTTTAGACATTTTTGCAAGTTTTATTACAAATAAAAAACTGAAATCACATTTACATAAGTATTCAGACCCTTTATTCAGTACTTTGTTGAAGAACCGTTGTCAGCGATTACAGCCTCGAATCTTCTTTGGTATGATGCTACAAGCTTGGCACACCTGTATTTGGGGAGTTTATCCCATTCTTCTCTGCAGATTCTTTCAATCTCTGTCAGGTTGGATGGGGAGCATCGCTACACAGCTATTTTTAGGTCTCTCCAGAGATGTTCGATTGGGTTCAAGTCCAGGCTCTGGCTGGGCCACACGAGGACATTCAGACACTTTTCCTGAAGCCACTCCTGCATTGTCTTGGCTGTGTGCTTAGGAAGGTGGACCTTTGCCCCAGTCTGAGGTCCTGAGTGCTCTGGAGCAGGTTTTCATCAAGGATCTCTCTGTACTTTGCTCCGTTCATCTTTAACTCGATCCTGCCAAGTCTCACAGTCCCAGCCGCTGAAAGACTTTCCCACAGCATGACTCTGCCACCACCATGCTTCGTAGGGATGGTGCCAGGTTTCCTTCAGACGTGACACTTGGCATTCAGGCCAAAGAGTTCAATCTTAGTTTCATCAGACCAGAGAATCTTGTTTATCATGGTGTGAGTCCTTTAGGTGCCTTTTGGCAAACTCCAAGCGGGCTGTCATGTGCCTTTTACTGAGGAGTGGCTTCTGTTTGGCCACTCTACCATAAAGGCCTGATTGGTGGAGGGTTGCAGAGATGGTTGTCTTTCTGGAAGGTTCTCCCATCTCCACAGAGGAACTCTGGAGGTCTGTCAGAGTGACCATCGGGTTATTGGTCACCTCCCTGATCAAGGCCCTTCTCCTCTGATTGCTCAGTTTGGCCGGGCCAGCTCTAGGAAGAGTCTTGGTGGTTCCAAACTTCTTCCATTTTAAGAATGAAGGAGGCCAATGTGTTCTTGGGGACCTTCAATGCTGCAGGAAATGTTTTGGTACTCTTTCCCAGATCTGTGCCTCTACACAATCCTGTCTCGGGGCTCTACAGACAATTATTTAGACTTCATGGCTTAGTTTTTGCTCTGTCATGCACTGTCAACTGTGGGACCTTTATATAGACAGGTATATGCCTTTCCAAATCATGTCCAATTAAGGTTTACTCCGTTCAAGTTGTAGAAACTTCTTAAGGATGATCAATGGAAACCGCATACACCTGAGCTCAATTTTGAGTCTCATTGCAAAGGGTGTGAATACTTAAGTAAATAAGGTATTTCTGTTTTTTGTTTTTTATAAATTTGCAAAAAATTCTAAACCTGCTTTGTCATTATGGGGTATTGTGTGTAGATTGATGAGTAAAGAAATGTATTAATCCATTTTTAGAATAAGGCGGTAACGTAACAAAATGTGGAAAAAGTCAAAGGGTCTGAATACTTTCTGAATGCACTGTATACTTCTGATGCCGTTGACGCTCACAGCCTGTCTGTTTTTCTCTAATTTACTCACATGTATTCTGTTCCCAGTGTAAGCATGCTCATTCATGCACTATAAAAAAGGCTTCCCCTGTGATTTGGGCTTTACCCATTAGTGAATCAGCTAATCCCAGTTCACTCCCTAACTCTTTCCCTTGGCCCTAACACTTCAATGTTTGTATATGTGTAAGGTGTAAGCAATATGGTGTCAGCTCCACCACGTTCCTGATTATACCTATCCAAACCCTTCAGAAAAATCTAAAGGTTAGGTCAGGGCCAAGGAGGAGGGGTAGGGAGTGAATTTGGACCAGTAAATGATGTGTATGTGCCACCTAAGAGTTTCAATACCAATCATGTCTGTGTGTGTTCATTGAGGTTGACGTTCACATTGGAAAAGATGCAGGGGTCCATTGTGACCATGGTGGAGAACACTGGCACTGCAGAGTGCCAGAAAAGACCGAACTGAAGAAGTGCAAAGGTACATGGACCTATCTATTTTCTTTGTCTCCACTGTCCACAATGCGAGTGTAGGTTGTCATCTCTATAGTATAGCACATTATCTTAGTTGTTTGTTATCGTACCAGCAATGACCGTGAAAGTTGACTAAGTTTTCAACAGCATGTATTGCTATGTTTGAGGCAATTACTAAAATACATGACCATTCTATCAGGTTTAAGAATAAAATGAAGGATGACTGAAATAATATGTCTCTTCCCTCACCCCTCCATTTGTGCATTCACTCGCACCTCTGTCATATGCACCAGTGTCCCAAAACAGAGGAGTATGTAAGTTATGTATTCTAACAAAGGTTATTTATTGAATTCTTCCACTTGACCTATCTTTTGATGTGGTTTGTTCATTTTGTTGTTTTCATTGCAGTGGCAGAAAATGGCGGAGCACCTGGGTCCACCTACTCACTATCACCTAGAACCCCCTCCTGTCGCTACACCTGTGAAGGATCTCTCCCATTTGTGAAGGAGCCCCCTGCTTATCTCCATATAATAAATCCTCTTCATTAGTCTGTGCTTTTATGAAGACATTGTGAAGAATTAGAATCCTATTTATTTCAGTTTTATTTCTTTCATCACATTCCCAGTGGGTCAGAAGTTTACATACAGATAGTATTTGGTAGCATTGCCTTTAAATTGTTTAACTTCGGTCAAATGTTGCGGGTAGTCTTCCACAAGCTTCCCACAATAAGTTGGGTGAATTTTGGCCCATTCCTCCTGACATAGCTGGTGTAACTGAGTCAGGTTTGTATGCCCCCTTGCTTGCTTTTTCAGTTCTGCCCACAAATTTTCTATGGGATTGAGGTCAGGGCTTTGTGATGGCCACTCCAATACCTTGACTTTTTTGTCCTTAAGCCATTTGCCACAACGTTGGAAGTACGCTTGTTTAAAGGCACAGTCAACTTAGTGAATGTAAACTTCTGACCCACTGGAATTGTGATACAGTGAATTCTAAGTGAAATAATCTGTTTGTAAACAATTGTTGGAAAAATGACTTGTCATGCACAAAGTAGATGTCCAAACCGATTTGCCAAAACTGTAGTTTGTTAACAAGAAATTTGTGGAGTGGTTGAAAAATGAGTTTTAATGACTCCAACCTAAGTATATGTAAGCTTCTGACTTCAACTGTACATAGACATGGAATCACTGGTCACTTTAATAATGTTTACATGCTGCTTTACCCATTTCATATGTATATACTGTATTCTATTCCACTGTATTTTAGTCAATGCCACTCTGACATTGATTTGTATGTATTGTTGTGAATTGCTGCACTGTTGGCGCTAGGAACACAAGCATTTCGCTACACTGCAATAACATCTGCTAAATATATGTATGTGACCAATGCAATTTGATTTGATTTCCTGTGCTCACAGTTAAGGGCATAATGTAAATACAGGTGTGCAGGTCTGTAGGCTACTGGAGCAGGGTCTCATTCAGGACAATGCAACGTTACGGAACTTATGGATGGGGCCACAGTGTCTCCTGACCCCTCCTGTCTCAGCCTCCAGTATTTATGCTGCAGTAGTTTGTGTCGGGGGGCTAGGGTCAGTTTGTTATATCTGGAGTACTTCTCCTGTCCTATTCGGTGTCCTGTGTGAATCTAAGTGTGCGTTCTCTAATTCTCTCCTTCTCTCTTTCTTTCTCTCTCTCGGAGGACCTGAGCCCTAGGACCATGCCCCAGGACTATCTGACATGACTCCTTGCTGTCCCCAGTCCACCTGGCCATGCTGCTGCTCCAGTTTCAACTGACCTGAGCCCTAGGACCATGCCCCAGGACTACCTGACATGATGACTCCTTGCTGTCCCCAGTCCACCTGGCCGTGCTGCTGCTCCAGTTTCAACTGTTCTGCCTTACTATTATTCGACCATGCTGGTCATTTATGAACATTTGTACATCTTGGCCATGTTCTGTTATAATCTCCACCCGGCACAGCCAGAAGAGGACTGGCCACCCCACATATGCTCTCTCTAATTCTTTCTTTCTCTCTCTCGGAGGACCTGAGCCCTAGGACCGTGCCCCAGGACTACCTGACATGATGACTCCTTGCTGTCCCCAGTCCACCTGACTGTGCTGCTGCTCCAGTTTCAACTGTTCTGCCTTATTATTATTCGACCATGCTGGTCATTTATGAACATTTGAACATCTTGGCCATGTTCTGTTATAATCTCCACCCGGCACAGCCAGAAGAGGACTGGCCACCCCACATAGCCTGGTTCCTCTCTAGGTTTCTTCCTAGGTTTTGGCCTTTCTAGGGAGTTTTTCCTAGCCACCGTGCTTCTACACCTGCATTGCTTGCTGTTTGGGGTTTTAGGCTGGGTTTCTGTACAGCACTTTGAGATATCAACTGATGTACGAAGGGCTATATAAATACATTTGATTTGATTTGAACAATATATTATTACATAGAGCAGATATGCTTGTCTGTCTTGCAGAATAGGGAATCGTGTCAGATCTATTTGTTAACTTTGCACATAGAAATGTAACGTTTCACCTCACAGTGACCATGTCTACATGTGCAAGGAATTCCGGATAGTAGCTCATATCCTGCTAACCCCTAGAGTTGATTTACACACTGGTGCCTCAATCTAACATAATATCAAAATCCGTCAATTTCATAGTAAGTTCATGGCTCATTAATTGGGGAGGACGGGTTAGTAGTAATGGCTGGAGTAGATTCAGTGGAATGGTTTCTTGAAGCTGTGCTGTGCCATTTTTCTCTAAATTTCTCCCTACATAGGCCAGCCAGCCCCCTAGCAATTTGAGTTCTAGCCAATGAGCTTCAGCCCCTCGCATCTGAATGACAGCTAGCACAACATAACACCCCTAGACATTCCATGGTGTTATGATGTGCTCATACTTGAGTAAAAGTATAGATACCTTAATAGAAAGTTACTCAAGTAGAAGTAAAAGTCACACAGTAAAATACATTTGAGTAAAAGTCTAAAAGTATTTGGTTCTAAATATACTTAAGTATCAAAAGTAAAAGTATAAATCATTTCAAATTCCTTCTATAAACAAAGTAGGTGGCACCATTTTCTTGTTTTAAAAATGTATGGATAGCCAGGGGCACACTCCAACACTCATTTACAAAAGATGCATTTGTGTTTAGTGAGTCCACCAGATCAGAGGCAGAAGGGATAACCATGTGTTGTCTTGATAAGTGCGTGAATTGGACCATTTTCCTGTCCTGTTAGCATTCAAAATGTAACAAGTGCTTTTGGGTGTCAGGTAAAATGTATGGAGTAAAAAGTAAATTATTTTCTCAAAAATAATTGTCAAAAATATAAATAGTAAAGTATAGATACCCCAAAATACTACTTAAGTAGTACTTTAAAGTATTTTCTACTTAAGTACTTTGTACCACTGGTTGTTAGGTGTCTTGGTTGTCTTTGTGAGTGACTAGTAACAGACCGAGACCACCGTGAGAGATAACGGCTGTGCATGTTCAAGAGAAGTTTATAATGGTTATGACTGTCAACGCCTGACGATTCTCTGTGGTCAGACCCTCTGCAGCCATTGTGCTGTGGTCAAGGTCAGGTAGCAACTTTAGTGTTCAACTTCAGGTCAGTCTGGGTTGACTGGTCCTCGTCCAGTTATGTCCTGCAGTAACATCACATAAAATAAGCGTTTGATTGATTTCATTGAGGTGATGTCGAGTCTGAGGCTGTTTAAATATCACATAGACAACATAATTAAATAATAAAATACAATTGTATTGATCTCATACACGTGTTTAGCTGATATTATTGTGGGTGTAGCGAAATGCTTGTGCTTCTAGTTCCGACAGTGCAGCAATATCTAACAATTTCACAACAAATACCTAATACACACAAATCTAAGTAAAGGAATGGAATTTAAAATATATAAATATATGGATGAGCAATATCAGAGTGGCATAGACTAAGATACAGTACATGGTATAGAATACAGTATAGACATATGAGATGAGTAATGCAAGATATGTAAACATGATTAAAGTGATTAAAGTGTTCCATTTATTAAAGTGGCCAGTGGTTTCAAGTCTGTGTATGTAGGCAGCAGCCTCTCTGTGCTGGTGATGGCTATTTAACAGTCTGACGGCCTTAAGATAGAAGCTGTTTTTCAGTCTCTCGGTCCCATCTTTGATGCACCTGTACTGACCTCACCTTCTGGATGATAGTGGGGTGAACAGGCACTGGCTCGGGGGGTGGTTGTTGTCCTTGATTATGTTTTTGGCTTTCCTGTGACATCGGATGCTGTAGGTGTCCTGGAGGGCAGGTAGTTTGCCCCCGGTGATTCGTTGTGCAGACCACACCACCCCCTGGAGGACCCTGCGGTTGTGGGCGGTGCAGTTGCCATACCAGGCGGTGATGCAGGGGTCCATTGTGACCATGGTGGAGAACACTGGCACTGCAGAGTGCCATAATCGAAGAGAATTCTAATGGGAAATAGTACGATCGGCATTTGATTGTGAAGTATTCTAGGTCGGGTGAACATCAATGTAAGACATTATTCTGGTGAGCACTACTTTATTTAGTCTTCTGGGGCAACAAGTTATGACAGAAGGGAAGCCCCATGTATCTAACTTTAGTTGAAAAACAAATGTCCTACCAAATGTTTTTTAAGTGATTCTTTTGACAATCAGATGAAAATATCATCACACAACACCCACGATATGCGAAACCGATTCTGCGCAAATCGCGAAAAACAAAAGGAAACGGGATAAGATGTTTACATGCCACAGTATCCCGTAGAAAAATCTGCATATCTCAGGCATTTTATCCCGGTTTCTGATAACCGGGATACAAGCCTTTTATTGTAAACGGGATATTATGTTTATGTGTAAACTCAAAACAGAATACTTGAGTAGGCCTATCCTGAGTAATAACGGGATATTGGCGTGCATGTAAATGTGGTCACTAACTAATTACATCGATTCCAGGGGATGGGACTGAGTACGTCACTAATTCCAGGGTTTGGGGTGGTCACCAGTCATTGCAATTATCTGTCGTGCATGACATGTCTACCAAAAGGCCTGCAATTTGCATACAGGCCAGAAGAGGGAAGCATTGTTCTACACAATATGAATAATATGCTAAACAAACTGGCCCTTGGCCTCCTCGCTTTGGCCCCTGAAACAGAAGCCCAAAGAGGAGGAAAGGCTCTTTGACAAGCCCCTCTCACAAGTAAAAATATTGAGGGGTTTATTTAACCAAAACTGCTAACACGCTTTCAGGGGTAAACTAGACAACAGTCTTCACACACTGCAAGAAACCATAGTCAACCTAATATATTTCTAATATATTAATTTAGTTTTACCCTGTAAACACTATTTTGTTAAGTATTCCAATCATGCACTCTCACAGCGCAATATGGAAGTTGTTTTTAACTTTAAAACCCAGTAGCCAATCATTTTGCATGCAGTGTTCTGCTATATTTAACTTTACAACAATTACTTAAGCAATAATGACCGAGGGGGTGTGGTATATGGCCAATATACTACAGCTAAGGGCGGTTCTACCACATGATGCAACGCAGAGTGCCTGGCTACAGCCCTTAGCCATATACCACAAACCCCCGAGGTGCCTTATTGCTATTATAAACTAGTTATAAATGTAATTAGAACAGTAAAAATAAATGGTATGTCACACCCGTGGTATACAGTCTAATATACCACAGCTTTCAGCCAATCAGCATTCGAGGGCTCGAACGGCCCAGTTTATAATAAGAAATACATATCAGACAAAGTCAGTATCCATTTAAACCCATTATTTATGTATTTATTTAAATGTGTCCCTTGCAAAAGTGGATATGAAAAACAATGTAAAAGAATCAAACTTTTTTTTTTACAATGCAGACCCTTTGAATTTGATATGGAATGATGTCATCATTGTAAGAGCTTCCTTCCTTTTCTGGTAATGGGGCTGTTTTGAGCAAATAAAAACGGTGTCCGGAGTCAGTGAAACCTGTCATCAGTGACATCTTGGCTGGAGGTCCAGTTAAAGTTGAGTCTTACAAATGATTGACAGCTTAACTGGCCCATAATCCACAAGGGCAGTTGATTTAAAGGAAACAAGTGCAACAATATATACAGTGAGCAAATATCTTAATAACACATCACATTTATGAATACAAGACACCGACAATGATGCTTCCACTAAAGGAGTGAATGTATTCATGTTATTGAGAGATGATTTGTTGTGTTGTGTCTGAAGAATGGTATACCTGAACATTATATTGACAATAACTGGGAATGTAAGAAGGGAATGCTGGTTTCACATACAAACAAAGACTCCACACCTCTACCAATAGGTCATTTCAGAGTTGGAGTCCTGATCTAGGATCAGGTTCCCCATATCCATGTAATCTTATTCATTATGATCTGATCCTAGAGCAGCACTCCTACTCTAATACGCTATGGATATGGGGCAATGTGCGGTACATAGAATCATAATATACAACACGGCTGGCGTAAAAACATTTAAGCATCATTGTTTTGCATATCTGAGAGAAGTCAATGCCAACAGCTGAAGGAAACTGTTTATCTGTGAAATGAGAACGCGGGAGAACCCAAAGGCTTTTTTTTGTTTTAGCAAAGTGACAGATCGCTAAACCACATGTCTCAGAAATGTTATTTGGACAATGTGCTTATCATGCCAGACTCTTACAAACAGGAAATTACAGCACGCTGATGAGTAAGTGATGTCATGCGTATGCTATGAGTATCATTATCAGTCAATCAATCAAATGTATTTATAAAGCCCTTTTTACATCAGCTGATGTCACAAAGTGCTGTACAGAAACCCAGCCTAAAACCCCAAACGGCAAGCAACGCAGATGTAGAAGCATAGTGGCTAGGAAAAACTCCCTACAAAGGCAGGAACCTAGGAAGAAACCAAGAGAGGAACCAGACTCTGAGGGTTGGCCGTCCTCTTCTATTTGTCCTTCGCTTCTCCTCTGTCACTAAAGAAAGTAATGTGCCTAACTCGAGTCACGTCTACTGTCGTACATTTCTCTCAATGTAGCCGACTCTACTTTCATTAATGGACAGCCTAAGTTATATTTATGGATTTCGAATGAACTTGTTGGTAGTTAATGTTGAAATGCCTCCGAAAAACACATTTTGGTATCGTTTAAATACATATGTACAACAAATCACTACACAAATATTACATCTTCGTCTTGTGACAGTAGAGCCAGCACATGAAATCGTAACATTCCAGAGGAAATTGAGAGAATCCAATGGGATGCAGTTATTGTAATGATCCTTCAAATGATGCAGTCATTTCAGTGATCCTTCAAATGATGCAGTCATGTCGGTGATCCTGGTTGCCATCACTCCTTGTTGCCTCTGTATGTGATGTTTGTGAAGGTTGAGGTGGCTCCTTTGTACAGGGGGTTATGGACCTACAGTTCAAAACAGAGAGTTTCAGAATGAATGTTATGGGGTCAACTGCAATTCAGCTCAAGTCAATTCAGTTGATGAACTGGAATTTATTAGCGTACATTAGATTTCAAGATCCACCCATTCCTGAATTGACCTGAATGTGGGTTGTGAGTTGAACGTGGGCTTCAATTCAGGAGCTCTATGACGAGTTATGAGGAGTAGCCTTACTTCAGACACATGGTACACCTATCACTCCTGTGGCTCACATGCCGCCCGGCACTCGAGTTACAACAAATTGAGCACATTTAAGCAAGGAGGATGATGGGAGTTCTGGCATCCCATGCGCAGGATTAGGGACTCCAGATGAGCTCAGGACGGGATGTCTGATGGGAAGAGTGTGTGTGTGTGTGAGGCAGCCCCTGCCTGTAAAAGCTAATTAGCGTTAGCTAATTTCAGTGCCAACCAAGCCACCCCTGGGGAGTGGAGGCTGCTTTTTTTTTTTTTTTTTTCTAGAGAGAGAGAGAGAGAGACCCCTCTGCTTCCAACCAAACAATAGATGTTTCAACAACACAAATGAACAAATATTTATGATCTTTTTGCCTTCTTTAATACATTGCTTTGTATGGTAGGAGAGCAGTAGACACCATGGTATACCTGGTAGTTCATAGCCTTGCACTGTGACACCCTCAAATTCAAAATTAAGCATAGAAAGCTGGCTGATTAATTGAATCCCACATCCGATGAATCTACTTGTGTTCTAAATGGAAGATTGTGTCCAGTTGAATGGTTGTAGCTCCCCAGGACTGGCGTTGTTGGCCACCCATGGACTACGGGTTGGTTTCAGCCTAGCAAGCCAAGAATGTGTGTGTGCCCTCTTTTCCTTTTTTCTTTGAATTGAACCTTTACTTAACTAAGCAAGTCAGTTAAGAACAAATTCTTATTTACAATGACGGCCTACCCCGGCCAAACCCGGACGACGCTGGGCCAATTGTGCGCCGCCCTATGGGACTCACGGTCGGATGTGATGCAGCCTCTTACCGTATCCCACTTGGCGCGAGCACGCTCCTCCTCAAACTTGGCGAACTCACGGCGGTCATGAATGGTGACCAGCAGCTTCCAGATGAGCAGGCCGGCCAGACCCAGAACCAAGATGGCCCCGGCTACGGACAGCAGCACCACCAGGATGTCTGGACCCTTAGGGCAGTCTGGGGGAAGAGGGGCAACCAAGGGATGCTTATTTTATTTATCCTTTATTCAGGTGAAATCGAATTGAGATAGGAATCTCCTTTGTGAGAGAGCCCTGTCTACAATAATAAAATGTCAGCAAACTTCCACATAACACAATACAGCAACACATGAGGGCAAGACTTCAAACATCAGTTGCCAGAAGCACAGAAAGACAAGCTTTTAACATTTGAGCCCTTCACAAAGCCTATTGTCCCTAAGCACTGTTCGCAAGTAAGTTTTACGCTTTGCGCATATGGTTAGGATTGGGATTTGGTTAGGAGAAGCTGTTCTTAGATCAGGCTGAAAACAATACCAAATGTCTCCAATAACTCTGTTGGAGTGTGAGAGCTGGTAATAATGATTCTGTTAGTGTATCTGGTCTAAATATGTTTACATTATAAAGGCATTATTAAGGCATTATAAGGAACGACAAGAGGAACTGTAAGATATTTTATACCATGGCTTTGTTGAATACTCGTTTATGATACTGAACTAACTGCTAAATAGTTTGTTAAATGGTTAACCAAATAGCTACCCAGACTATCAAATAGCTACCCAGACTATCAAATAGCTACCCGGACTATCAAATAGCTACCCGGACTATCAAATAGCTACCCGGACTATCAAATAGCTACCCGGACTACCCCTTGACTTTTTCCACATTGTGTTACATAACAGCCTTATTATAAAATTGATTAAATTACTTTTTTTCCTCATCAATGTACACACAATACCACATAATGACAAAGCGAAAACAGGTTTTTAGGGAAAAAAACAGGAATACCTTATTTACATAAGTATTCAGACCCTTTGCTATGAGATTTGAAATTGAGCTCAAGTACATCCTCATTAGCTCATTGTTATGGGTGTATCCAAATAAATGTCACTAGAAAACAGATTAAACAAATGCAAACGCAGCTACTGTTGTTATTCTGGCTGCACTGTTTGACGTGACTGTAAGTTAGCCATAGTTGGCTAGCTAACATGCAAGGGATAAGATAGTTGCCAGCCAGTATGGCAATGGAACATTTAGAACGAACGACTGGGTCGCGTCCATAGATAAAGAACAAAAAGAATGAATGACTGGGTCGCGTCTCTGGCAACTGAATCAATAGAACAACCAGCAGACTTGGGTAGCACCCCTAGGTTTGTGTCGGGACTATATCTTGTGGAAGGATGAAATAGTATGAATAAATTAATCAAAATAAAGTTTTGAATGAAACTATGTAAATCATAATTTGAATACGTTGGTAACTCGTTGTATAAAAGTGATAATGCTCTCGAAGCCGGTGTTAGGTGGATATATTGGCACGGTTTCCCGCAACACCCTTGCCAATACAGTGCATTCGGAAAGTATTGAGACCCTTTCCCTTTTTCCACATTTTGTTACATTACAGCCTTATTCTAATATTCATTCAATCTTTTTTTCCCTCATCAATCTACACACAATACCTGTGGGATTCTGTGTTTTACATTATAGCCATTACCATACACATATGATTAAATATGATCTGATGTTGGCTGTGTGAAGTATCTGCATTTTGTGCACTTGAGCATCATCATGAGATTAAACAACTGCTTGCTACATCTACTTCCCTGTTTGTGTGTGTGACAAGAACTGAGTAACATGGTGGGACATGCATGTTGCAAAACTGTAGATAACAGCCCAGCAGATGCTTTGTCCTTGTGTTTGTATGTAACAATATTGAGCACATGGTGTGACTTGCTGTATCTTACAAAGTTGTGGTTAATCAGGTATAGGGAGGGGTGGTCATCATGAGGTCTAACTGAGATGGAGAAATACTGAACAACACAATAGCAGGAACTGAGCAACTGTTATAACTAGGCTGCGATACCAGAACAGTAAGAATCTATACATCGACGGAGGGAGGACTCCAAGAAGCGTCAAGAGGCGGGGACCAGCCTGAGCGCCTGCGATAGGCTGAGCAAGTCTAAACCACGCTCAGCCTCTACTGTGATAGGCCAACAGATGGGTTGGAACTATGTCTATCACAGTATAAGAACACTGTTTACGTACATCCTGTCAGTTCCCTGTTCTGCCCTGCGTGGTATTACAGTGAGCCCGTATATACGAAAGTTGCATTTGCCATTTATTGCTTAGTTAATAAAAAATACATAGTATACAATCGGTGACTCATTGTCATATTTATCCTGATACCAGATTCGAATTTACGCAACTCTAACATACCCCGTAATGACAAAGCAAAAACAGGTTTAGAAATGTTTGCAATTTTATAAATAAAAAATAAATAAAAACCTTCTATGCATAAGTATTCAAACACTTTGCTATGAGACTCGACATTGAGTTCAGGTGCAACCTGTTTCCATAGATCATCCCTGAGCTCTTTCTACAACTTGATTGGAGTCAACCTGTGGTAAATTCAATTGATTGGATATGATTTGGAAAGGCACACACCTGTCTATATAAAGGTCCAACAGTTGACAGTGCACGCTAGAGCAAAAAGCAAGCCATGAGGTCGAAGGAATTGTCCGTAGAACTCTGAGACAGGATTGTGTCGAGGCACAGATATGGGGAAAGGTACCAAAAATATTCCTGCAGCATTTAAGGTCCCCAAGAACACAGTGGCCTCCATCATTTTTAAATGGAAGAAGTTTGGAACCACCAAGACTATTCCTAGAGCTGTCCACCTGACTAAACTGAGCCATCGGGGGAGAAGTGCCTTGGTCAGGGAGGTTACCAAGAATCCGATGGTCACTCTGACAGAGCTCCAGGGTTCCTTTGTGGAGATGGGAGAACCTTCCAGAAGGACAACCATCTCTGCAGCACTCCACCAATCAGGTCGTTATGGTAGAGAAGCCATTCTTCAGTAAAAGGCACATGACAGCCCGCTTAGAGTTTGCCAAAAGGCACCTAAAGGACTCTGACCATGAGAAACAAGATTCTCTGGTCTGATGAAACGAAAACTGAACTCTTTGGCCTGAATTCCAAGCGTCATGTCTGGAGGAATCCTGCCACCATCCCTATGGTGAAGCATGGTGGTGCCAGCATCATACCTTGGGGATGTTTTTCAGCAGCAGGGACTGGGAGGCTAGTGAGGATCAGGGGAAAGATGAATGGAGCAAAGTACAGAAAGATCCTTGATGAAAACCTGCCCCAGAGCACTCAGGACCTCAGACTGGGGTGAAGGTTCATTTTACAACAGGACAACAACCCTAAGCACACAGCTAAGACAACGCAGGAGTGTCTTCATGACAAGTCTCTGAATGTCCTTGAGTGGCCCAGCCAGAGCCCGGACTTGAACCCGATCATCGAACATCTCTGGAGAGACCTGAAAATAGCTATGACGCTAGCCATTCAACCTGACAGAGCTTGAGAGGATCTGCAGAGTTGAATGGGAGAAACCCCCCAAATACAAGTGTGCCAAATTTATAGCATCATACCCAAGAAGACCCGAGGCTGTATTTGCTGCTAAAGGTTCTTCAACAAAGTAAATATTTCTGTAAATGAGATATTTCCATTTAAAAATTATTATTTTTTAAATAAATGTGCAAACATTTCTAAAAACCTGTTTTTGCTTTTTCATTATTTGGTATTGTGTTTGTAAGTCGCTCTGGATAAGAGCGTCTGCTAAATGACTTAAATGTAAAATGTAAAATGTAGGCTGATGAAAAAAAAGATTTAATCAATTTTAGAATAAGGCTGTAACGTAACAAAATGTGGAAAAAGTCAAGGGGTCTGAATACTTTCTGAATGCACTGTATATCCCCCAAACACCAGCTTCTCAGGCATTATCACTTAAATCATGCAGGGTCTAATTCAATGGCTATGAAGTTCATTCTTACATGTTCTTTGATTGAGCTAGGATTTATGGTTTAGTTAGCTAAACTAGCAAGTCTGTTTGTTTGGTTACCAAGGCAACTATTGTAGCGATCTAGTAAACTTGCAGGTTAGCTACTTCAGTGGATGTTGAACACATTTCTACCGGCAACTGAACACATTTCTAGCAGCAAATGTGTTAAATTATACCCGGGGATAATCAACTCGTGGCTCTATGCGTTCTCTGGAAAATAATGCAACTCCGTGTAAGGTTAGTGCCACTACCCTAGCGCCTCGTGGAACACACCTTCCACGTCGTGCATTATATTCCATAGAACGCCCCTTCTTGATTATCCCTTACATAGGGAAACGGCTAGTGATGAACATGAGGAAGGGATGACCTATACCAGATGAGTTATACCTACTCTCCCTCATTCTGGTCCCTCGTTTGGGTCCAACCGTGTGTGTCTGTGCGTTTGTTTGTGGGTGTGTGTGTGTGTGCGTGCGTTTGTTGCGCAACATTCTCGAGGAAGCAGGCAGGGGTGTACTTTTACAGCTACATCAAAGCAACTCCTTTTCTCCCACCTTTCCGATTTCCCTCCCCTCTTATGCATCATTCTTCTCATTCTATACCTCCCTCGCTCTAACTCAATTTCCTGTCGCTCTACCTTTCCTACTCACTTCTCTCATGCTCTATCCATCCTCCCATCTTCACGGCTGAATAAGATGAGCCTGGACACTGTTAGGATATGGTTATAGGATATGATTTTAAATATTGGACAACAGTTACACTGGTTAAAAGTGATCTTTTTTTATGGTGCCGAGTCACGACTTAAAGAAGTAAGTCTTACCCCATTCTAGCATTTCAAGTGTCTTTGAATGGGTGATATGATCCCCGTCTCCTCATCAGAATACATTTTGATTCCACAAGTTGGTTTTATTTAGCCTGGTCTGTGCTGTCGGGCCAACTCCTACGCTATTGACATAGGCGTTGCTACACAGCACAAGCAGATCTGCGACCAGGCTCGGGTTTCATTAGTGTCTGTTGATGAAACGTATGAGTCTGTACCGATTGTGTATGGGATGATGTTTCAGATTGTAAACACGCCTTGTTTATGGCAATATGTACCGTATGAGTATACAATCTTAGAAAAAAAAGGGTTCCAAAAGGGTTCTTCAGCTGTCCCCATAGGAGAACACTTTATGGTTACAGGTCGAACTCTTTTGGCTTCCATGTAGAACCCTCTGGAGAAAGGGTTCTACATTGAACCCAATAGGGTTCTATCTGGAACCAAAAGGGTTCTACCGTTAACCAAAAAGGGTTCTTCAAAGGGTTCTCCTATGGGGACAGCTATAGAACCCTTTTAGGTTCTAGATAGCACCTTTTTGAGTGTACACATAGAAAGTGAAGGATATAGTAATTTTGTGCTAACCAAAGGTTTGTTTATTCTACCTCTGCTTATGTGAGTTGGACTTCAGGAATTCCAGTTCTGGCAGGCCCTACACATCAACTAAACCTAATACAACCCCAAATACTTTTGTCGACTATTTGAGGCAGGTTCAACATGGCTGTTTCTGTTTAGTGTTCTCCCCCCCCCCCCCCCCCAATCCTCCCCAGAGGATTGTGAAGCGTCAGCGGGTTCCTCGGGAGCCGGGTGCTTGTTTACGAGCGTCTTTTTACAAGGTAGGGTCCACACGTGGGTCCACTAAAAGCAGGCCCAGGGACAGGCTTTCTCTGCGGGCGCTGGCTGTTAACAGCTTTTTGCAACCGACGACTCTTTCAACATGGCTGCTTAACAAGCAGATGGATGGATGGGGATGGATGGCGATGGATGGGGGTAGGTGGGATCAAAAGGGAGCACTGATTGAACATGAGGCTCCAAAGAGAGTGGGCATGGATGTGTTGCTTTGTGGTTGTAGTGTCTTGTGGTGACTTTTACATTTGGTAAATAAAATAACAACAGCCATTAGTTTTTTTTGTTCAAACACACTTCTACTAAAATCTGAAGTTTAGCATTTTGGAAAATACCATTTAGCATTTTGCGGACACAAAATATGTCCTCAAAAAGGTGTGTGTGCATTTGTGTGCGTGTGTTTGTATGATTCTTACCGGGCTCTTTGACCACAAATAGGATGGACTTGCCACTGGCGTCCTCATAATACTGGAAGCGCTCCACACAGTCATCCTCATCCTTATAGGTGCAGTTCACAGCATTTTTATCATGGAACTCTGGGAGGCAGAGAGAAGGAGTAGGGAATCATCTTTCTCTTTTCTTTACACAAAATAGTCCTATCATTTGATACAATGTCAGCCATCTTGACTGTAAATAGTGTCATGCTAATGACAATCTCAAGACAGCGTCATGATGTTCATTTGGGTATTCATGTTGGATATTAAACAGAGGTGGTTTGAAGCGTGTTTTTCAGTCAAATATTTGGCGTCTTATTTGCATAAATGGACAACCATTTGGCTTTGTTGGTCACATATGCTGTGAACTGTGTGGACTAGACGGTCATTTGTACTCCAAACTTCGACCTGGCACAGTCAGAGGAGGATGGGCCCCACCTCCGAGTCTGGTTCCACTCATGGTTTCTTCCTTCTAGGGAGTTTTGCCTTACTACTGTACTGCTGCTTGCTTTGGGGGTCAAGGTTGGGTTACTGTAAAGTACTTTGTGAATGTAGCTGTAAAAAGGGATACTTAAATCAAATGGGATTTGAAATGGATTTGTCTTACCAAGGTCGTCCACCAGCTGAATCTCGTCTCTGCAGATGCGGGTGCAGGTGTTGTCATCAAACAGCTTCCCTCGCTTGAAATGCTTACATTCCACACACTCTCTGTACCAGTCCAGGTGCGCACACACACACACACACACACACACACACACACACACACACGTCAGCATCTATTACTCATGTTCTTCTCAACATGAGGTAATTACATTATTCAATGACTCAACTGTCTGTGAGTCAGTCTAGTCTGAATTGAACTGTACAGTACTTTTTCTTAGGTACAACACTGTAGACCTTTTCTCTGTGTGAGAGTGTGTGTGTGTGTGTGTGTGTGTGTGTGTGTGTGTGTGTGTGTGTGTCTGTCTGTCTGTGTGTGTGTGGATACCACACTCACTTCTTCATGGTGCAGGCATCGGGGCAGGTGGGGCACTTGTCGCAGGTGGCCCCATAGGCCCCCGGCTGGGTGCACTCGCAGGCCCCGCACACACACTGGCCCCGGCCACTACACAGCAGGCCAAGGCTGGACATACAGGTGTCAGTACGGCGGGAGCAGTTACAGTTCTCCCCCTGCCAGTCCGAGTCACACTGGCAGAACCCACAGTCACAGGTGCCGTGGCCTGGGGGAGGAGAGAGCCAGAGGGAAGGAAGGAAGTAAGGAAGAGGGGAGGAGGAGAGAGAGGATGCAGAAATATGGGTGATGGGGTGAGGGAAGAATAGAGGGAAGAGGAGAAGAAGAAGAGGGTATAGCAAAGACAGGAAGGTGAGAGAGGAGAGGGAGACGAGGAGAGGGGAGTAAGGTGAGTAGGGTTGAGGGAGAAGGAAGGGTGGAACGTTGAGAGGGGGCGGAGAAAGTCAAAACATGGGTAGTCGTTCAGGTGACTATAGTCTCAAATGTGTTCTTCCTATAATATATTTACAGAAGTTCATAATATTTCGGTGCACTTTTTGATGAATCCCAGTGAATGTGACATTAGAGATTGGTACGAATGAACACTATTTCTGAACCATGTTCAGTTGGCTGTTCCGGAGTTCCAAATTGAGCAGCTGCTGAAAAATGAGCTGTATATATTGAGATTTAAATGTTTTTTTAGAGTGAAGTACATCGAAAAAATCAAGAGAAAACTGCAAGACTCAATAGAAGACAAAACAAGGAACAAACCAAAAAGACAGGCTTTTGAAGAAGTAACTATTTTTCATAAAATTGTACAGTTATCTTAGCTAGCTGAATTGCTAGCTGAATTGTTTACTTGTTGCTAAGCAGTTGCTAGGGACTCTCCTGGAAGAAGCTAGCTAGCTTACAAAGAATAACAACAAAAAATATCTAGTTAACAGAAGAAAGGAAGACAAAATAAGGACAGAAGAAAAAGGAAAAGAAAAAGGACAACAAAGTGAAACCTCTAAAGAAACAAGAGACCATAATACAAGAAACAGCACTATAGAGAGATAGAACAACAACAACGCAACCACTGCCAGCTAGCCTACTTCAGCAGTACTGTATCATTTGAATTATTTTAGTCAATAAGATTCCTGCTACGTAAGCTTAACTTTCTGAACATTCGAGACGTGTAGTCCATTTGTCATTCCAATCTTCTTTGCATTAGCGTAGCCTCTTCTGTAGCCTGTCAACTATGTGTCTGTCTATCCCTGTTCTCTCCTCTCTGCACAGACCATACAAACGCTCCACACCGCGTGGCCGCGGCCACTCTAATCTGGTGGTCCCAGCGCGCACGACCCACGTGGAGTTCCAGGTCTCCGGTAGCCTCTGGAACTGTAGATCTGCGGCCAACAAGGCAGAGTTCATCTCAGCCTATGCCTCCCTCCAGTCCCTCGACTTCTTGGCACTGACGGAAACATGGATCACCACAGATAACACTGCTACTCCTACTGCTCTCTCTTCGTCCGCCCACGTGTTCTCGCACACCCCGAGAGCTTCTGGTCAGCGGGGTGGTGGCACCGGGATCCTCATCTCTCCCAAGTGGTCATTCTCTCTTTCTCCCCTTACCCATCTGTCTATCGCCTCCTTTGAATTCCATGCTGTCACAGTTACCAGCCCTTTCAAGCTTAACATCCTTATCATTTATCGCCCTCCAGGTTCCCTCGGAGAGTTCATCAATGAGCTTGATGCCTTGATAAGCTCCTTTCCTGAGGATGGCTCACCTCTCACAGTTCTGGGCGACTTTAACCTCCCCACGTCTACCTTTGACTCATTCCTCTCTGCCTCCTTCTTTCCACTCCTCTCCTCTTTTGACCTCACCCTCTCACCTTCCCCCTCTACTCACAAGGCAGGCAATACGCTCGACCTCATCTTTACTAGATGCTGTTCTTCCACTAACCTCACTGCAACTCCCCTCCAAGTCTCCGACCACTACCTTGTATCCTTTTCCCTCTTGCTCTCATCCAACACTTCCCACACTGCCCCTACTCGGATGGTATCGCGCCGTCCCAATCTTCGCTCTCTCTCCCCCGCTACTCTCTCCTCTTCCATCCTATCATCTCTTCCCTCTGCTCAAACCTTCTCCAACCTATCTCCTGATTCTGCCTCCTCAACCCTCCTCTCCTCCCTTTCTGCATCCCTTGATTCTCTATGTCCCCTATCCTCCAGGCCGGCTCGGTCCTCCCCTCCTGCTCCGTGGCTCGACGACTCATTGCGAGCTCACAGAACAGGGCTCCGGGCAGCCGAGCGGAAATGGAGGAAAACTCGCCTCCCTGCGGACCTGGCATCCTTTCACTCCCTCCTCTCTACATTTTCCTCTTCTGTCTCTGCTGCTAAAGCCACTTTCTACCACTCTAAAGTCCAAGCATCTGCCTCTAACCCTAGGAAGCTCTTTGCCACCTTCTCCTCCCTCCTGAATCCTCCTCCCCCTCCCCCTCCTCCCCCTCTCTGCAGATGACTTCGTCAACCATTTTGAAAAGAAGGTCGACGACATCCGATCCTCGTTTGCTAAGTCAAATGGCACCGCTGGTTCTGCTCACACTGCCCTACCCTGTGCTCTGACCTCTTTCTCCCTCTCTCTCCAGATGAAATCTCGCGTCTTGTGACGGCCGGCCGCCCAACAACCTGCCCGCTTGACCCTATTCCCTCCTCTCTTCTCCAGACCATTTCCGGAGACCTTCTCCCTTACCTCACCTCGCTCATCAACTCATCCCTGACCGCTGGCTACGTCCCTTCTGTCTTCAAGAGAGCGAGAGTTGCACCCCTTCTGAAAAAACCTACACTCGATCCCTCCGATGTCAACAACTACAGACCAGTATCCCTTCTTTCTTTTCTCTCCAAAACTCTTGAACGTGCCGTCCTTGGCCAGCTCTCCCGCTATCTCTCTCAGAATGACCTTCTTGATCCAAATCAGTCAGGTTTCAAGACTAGTCATTCAACTGAGACTGCTCTTCTCTGTATCACGGAGGCCCTCCGCACTGCTAAAGCTAACTCTCTCTCCTCTGCTCTCATCCTTCTAGACCTATCGGCTGCCTTCGATACTGTGAACCATCAGATCCTCCTCTCCACCCTCTCCGAGTTGGGCATCTCCGGCGCGGCCCACGCTTGGATTGCGTCCTACCTGACAGGTCGCTCCTACCAGGTGGCGTGGCGAGAATCTGTCTCCTCACCACGCGCTCTCACCACTGGCGTCCCCAGGGCTCTGTTCTAGGCCCTCTCCTATTCTCGCTATACACCAAGTCACTTGGCTCTGTCATAACCTCACATGGTCTCTCCTATCATTGCTATGCAGACGACACACAATTAATCTTCTCCTTTCCCCCTTCTGATGACCAGATGGCGAATCGCATCTCTGCATGTCTGGCAGACATATCAGTGTGGATGACGGATCACCACCTCAAGCTGAACCTCGGCAAGACGGAGCTGCTCTTCCTCCCAGGGAAGGACTGCCCGTTCCATGATCTCGCCATCACGGTTGACAACTCCATTGTGTCCTCCTCTCAGAGCGCTAAGAACCTTGGCGTGATCCTGGACAACACCCTGTCGTTCTCAACTAACATCAAGGCGGTGGCCCGTTCTTGTAGGTTCATGCTCTACAACATCCGCAGAGTACGACCCTGCCTCACACAGGAAGCAGCGCAGGTCCTAATCCAGGCACTTGTCATCTCCCGTCTGGATTACTGCAACTCGCTGTTGGCTGGGCTCCCTGCCTGTGCCATTAAACCCCTACAACTCATCCAGAACGCCGCAGCCCGTCTGGTGTTCAACCTTCCCAAGTTCTCTCACATAACCCCGCTCCTCCGCTCTCTCCACTGGCTTCCAGTTGAAGCTCGCATCCGCTACAAGACCATGGTGCTTGCCTACGGAGCTGTGAGGGGAACGGCACCTCAGTACCTCCAGGCTCTGATCAGGCCCTACACCCAAACAAGGGCACTGCGTTCATCCACCTCTGGCCTGCTCGCCTCCCTACCACTGAGGAAGTACAGTTCCCGCGCAGCCCAGTCAAAACTGTTCGCTGCTCTGGCCCCCCAATGGTGGAACAAACTCCCTCACGACGCCAGGACAGCGGAGTCAATCACCACCTTCCGGAGACACCTGAAACCCCACCTCTTTCAGGAATACCTAGGATAGGATAAAGTAATCCTTCTCACCCCCCCCTTAAAAGATTTAGATGCACTATTGTAAAGTGGCTGTTCCACTGGATGTCTTAAGGTGAACGCACCAATTTGTAAGTCGCTCTGGATAAGAGCGTCTGCTAAATGACTTAAATGTAAATGTAATGTTGAATACAGTCATTTCATCAACAATCTATTTGCATTTCCAATCTCTTGATAACATATTTGATAAATCATTGGTTACATAAGGAGATTTGCCATACATTCCACACACATTGTCTTTTTTTCCAAATGGCAGCCTATTCCCTATATAGTGCACGACTTTTCATCAGAGCCCTATGGGCCCCGGTCAAAAGTGGGCACTGGTCAAAAGTAGTGCACTCAATAGGGAATAGGGTACCATTTTGGACGAAGTGCATTGAACCCTATAAAGCATACTTGGGTGTTATCAAAAATTGCTAATCCACCCTAAATCCGTCTGGAAAAAAAACAGGTATTGGAATGGTGAGGAATTCCAGGAATTTTAAGCCAAATACTGGGAAGTAGCAAGTCCTGTTTCTGTAATAGTTGTAGCGCTGGAAGTGGAACTAATTCCATTGTTGTTTCTCTAGAACATAAAATATGGTGTCAGCGGTGTCTGGGTGCTTTTTTAGCCTGTGTGTGCATGAGTGTGTGTGCGCGTGCATGTATATGTGTGTGTTGTTTTGGACCCCTTGCCAGTAAGACAGTTACAGTGCAGAACATACATCTGCTGTTGTTGGTTTATCACCACAGACCAGACTCCAGATAAACAATAGGACAGGAAAAGTGAGTGAACCGCCTGGATAACAAAATGACTTGTCAAAAACAAACATTAAGGAAGCCACAAGCCTTCCAACCACCACTCTCCTGTCATTATGCCATTCTCTAACTGCTTCTCTCTAAAACTGTGTTATGTGGGCATTGTTTCCCACCCTGAACAATACATAACACACACACACACACATACACATCAACTGCATTTCCAGCTCGTTACCTCAGGCCCCTTTTACCAGACCAGGTTTATTTTTAGCTCTATGACAGCATCAGCCAATGACAAAGCAGAGAGGTATTTTCCTCAATCATCATTGCACTTTGGGGAATAGAGCAAATAAGGTTGTGAGGATTGGATTGGAGAGGGCAAATGTACAACGAAGCAGGCAGGGTACATGTCTTGCAGTGATGATGTTGGTTATGAGGGGATACAGGAATATGGGATACAAGCTAGTGACATAGTGCTTGTGAGTGGATTTCAGTGAATGCAACGCTTTGAATTAAGCGTTATCAGAGCACTAAGTGAATAGATTTACAGTACCCAAAATCCAGCATTACAGAAGGCCTTAATCCACTATTTGACAGGGGCACAGATAATGCAGGCTTTACATGTGTTCCCTGTGTTCAGCAGCCTTGTTGCACCCACTCTGGCATCGCTTACAGTGAATGACCTCTAGCATTAGAGCTAAACTCTAAGGATGGTCATACACTAGACATTTGCTTTCGCTGAACCACCCAAACTTGAGCTCAAATTCACACCGCACTAACTACTTACTGTAAGAACTACTGTTAACACATTTTTTAAAGCTTACTTCAACTTGTGGTGCAGTTATAATGTATACATAAGCATGTAAGACCGCCTGATTAGCCTTATCAGCTAACACCCAACCCACACTAACTACGTACACACAAACAATAAACCTTTAACTACTTGTTCTTTCTACGTGACAAATGCAAAGTCGGAGCTTGGTAGGCACTTGTTCTATCATTACCTCAGTAGCTCAGCTCAAACCCAAACACACCAGTCAAACGCATGTCTTAGCCCACACAGCCGCAGCTCACAGCACAGAGCCACATGTTTGTTGTGAATGGAGCTAGCCCTTAGCCCTGGGCATAACAGAGGCAGACAGAGAGAGAGCGAGAGAGTGAGAGAGAGTCTGGCTGGCTGTTATGGTTGGTAATTCCTCCCATATGAGGTCTTCAGTAAGATGAGGATTGAGGATGGCTAGTACTGGCCTGGAAAAAGCTCACTGATTTTTCCCCAGAAACTCTGACAGAAACAACTGAATTTGTTTTGAGGATGTCTAAGTTCATCTTGGGATAAAAAGTGTTATAAGTTGTCTAAATGTAATTTTTAAAGGTCAGAAGATTGTGATGAAAGATTGTAGGCCACAAACACTGAAAAACCTATACATTTATAGAACTTGCCAGAAATAATTTTCCAGCTAACTGAAATGTAAACATGTGGCCAGACCAGACCAGCAACAAGTCTGGGCTGTAGTTATAGGCACTAAGCACTTTGAAACCCCTCCCTCCTTCCCTCTCCTCTCACCTGAGCACAGCTCGCCCTTGTAGCGCAGGCAGTTGAAGTCATCGCACTCGCACAACTTGCCCCACACCTTGCCAAAGTCGCTGCTGTGGCACACGCATTGCCCGCACACGCAGTCGCCCCTCCCAGTGCACACCGCTGCCCCAGGACCCCCTGCACCCCCAATGCCCACGGTGGAGGGGACACTACACCGGTCCTGTTCCGTGGTGCTGTAGTCACCCTCGGCACACTCGCACCGCGGCCCCAGTCGCCCCGGGTGACACAGGCAGATGCCACACTCGTAGGTGCCGTTGCCATTGTTACAGACAGGGCTAAGTGGCTCGGCGCGGGCCTGGCACTTGCACTCGCACTCGAAGGTGACAGTGACGGTCAGAGAGTCCTTGAAGCCCACAGGCTTGATGACGAACGTCTTGCGCTTGTCCTTGGGGCAGCCACGCGCCCGCGCCTCCACGCTGAAGGAGACCTGGGTGGAGGAGTAGAAGGGTGGAGGTGTGGAGGTAGAAGAGGTTAGTGCAGTGAGTAGATGGGTAGCACACAGGAGGAATGTGTAATGTGAATATGTGGTTCTAGAGATGGGGAATGTAGGTCAGTAAAGTGTGTGTCTTGGGCAGGGTTTTGGTAGGTTACTTTCTAAATGTAATCTGTTACAGTTACTAGTTACCTGTCCAAAATTGTAATCAGTAACATAACTTTTGGATTACCCAAACGCAGTAATGTAATCTGATTACACCGTGGCCCCAGGCCCCAGTTACTTTTAGATTACTTTCCCCTTAAGAGGCATTAGAAGAAGTAAAAATGTATGTTATCAATTGAACCACATCTATTGCAGGATTAATCCATTTTTAAGTTTACATAGCTGGCCATATATGGATGCTATATTTGGAAATATGGAAGTATAGATTAGCCAAATTGTTTAACCTGAGCATAACCCCAAAACTAAGGATTTTTTTTATTCAGCCCTACTCTGTTGTTTATGATTTTGTTGTCATGGAGGACAGATTGGGCTCATTGATTCGAGTTGAAAAATAAATGCTGTGCTCATGGAATGGCATGCATTGAGCACTACTGAAAGTGCCATATGCTACATTTGCAATAGGCATGTTTACCTTTTTGTTGGTGACACTTTGATATCTTGATAATATGCAGCTGTTTAAAGGGCAATCCACAGATGAAACAAAAGGACACCCCGCCTCTGTTTTGATAAATGCTGAGGCATGGGCCTGGAGAAATGTAACCACTCTCAGATTAATAGACAGGGCTCTGGATGCAAGGACTGACCATCCATGATATTAAAATGATTGTTTTAACCATGTTATGAGGCTACACAGTGTTTGTTTACATTTACAATGTTTACAAACATTGGAGAAAAACAAGCTTACATTTTGGGTTCTTATGGAGTGTGACAGTTCAACTAAAATCATGAGGCATTTCTAAGTTATATTCTTCAAGAATCAATGGATATATATATATATATATATATACACACACAGTTGAAGTCAGAAGTTTACATACACTTGGATTGGAGTCATTAAAACTCGTTTTTCAACCACTCCACAAATGTCTTGTAAACAAACTATAGTTTTGGCAAGTCGGTTAGGACATCTACTTTGTGCATGACACAAGTCATTTTTCCAACAAGTGTTTACAGACAGATTATTTCACTTATAATTCAGTGTATCACAAGCAACGTCTCAAGACATCAGTCAGGAAGTTAAAGCTTGGTCGCAAATGGGTCTTCCAAATGGACAATGACCCCAAGCATACTTCCAAAGTTGTGGCAAAATGGATTAAGGACAACAAAGTCAAGGTATTGGAGTGGCCATCACAAAACCCTGACCTCAATCCTATAGAACATTTGTGGGCAGAAAAAGCGTGTGCGAGCAAGGAGGCCTACAAACCTGACTCAGTTGCACCAGCTATGTCAGGAAGAATGAACAAAAATTCACCCAACTTATTGTGGAAGCTTGTGGAAGGCTACCCGAAACGTTTGACCCAAGTTAAACAATTTCAAGGCAATGCTACCAAATACTAATTGAGTGTATGTAAACTTCTGACCCACTGGGAATGTGATGAAAGAAATAAAAGCTTAAATAAATCATTCTCTCCACTATTATTCTGACATTTCTTAAAATAAAGTGGTGATCCTACCTGACCTAAAACGGGGAATTTTTACTTTATAAAAAAAAAAAAAATGTCAGTAATTGTGAAAAACTGAGTTTAAATCTATTTGGCTAAGGTATATGTAAACTTACGACTTCCACTGTATGTACAAAAATGGATGACGCAACTACAGACTGCCCCTTAAGTGTGCGAGTTTGAGCATGTGTCCGTTAGGCCTATGGATGTCATTTTTTTGTCAGCATGACTTAGATTGAGCAATAAAAGCCACAATTTTATTCCATAGGCTGGGTTCCACACTGTGCATCTGTTGCAAGAGTACATTTTTCACTGGCTGTTCACTGGTTTCAAAAACAATGATTGTTAAACCTCTTGAAATCAACCACTATTGGGTTCAAATACACATTTAGATTTGTGAACAGCCATCCAGAACAACCACAATCCGTAAGGGGCAAATAGCTAAATGAGAGAGCAGCAGTGTGATTCACATCAATTTGCAATGTAGATAACAATAATAAGTGATATCCGTATCTCCGTAGACTACACCACTGCTGTCATCCTTACCTCCAAGCGTTTATTCAAGTTGGATAATCTTTGGATGCTGACAGCAGTCGCACCATTGGAAGACATAGCTTGGACTGTAGCCTACAAAACCCTATTCCTGCTCTTTTCCCTCGATCGATCAAACCCATTTGGTGTGTCACTATAGTGGTGTCTGACTTGTGGTCAGACTCGCTCAGGTGGAACAAACTTAAACTTGCACCTTTTTTCAATGCTGATTTGAATGTCATTGAGAAAACAGAGAAGTGTCAAACCTCCTTTCTGAATTTAAAAGTAATCCTCGAAGTAATCTAGTTTTTCAAAAGTATCTGTAATCTGTTTACAGATTTTTTGTAATCCCTTACATGTTACGGATTACATGTCATCTGTTACTCCCCAACCCTGGTATTGGGTGTGGGACTGAGGGTGTCTATGAGTATATGAGCAGTGTGTACGCACACATTTCTCTTTTCAGATGTTTTCTGTGTGCATATGACGGACCCCCTCCACATGCGAGTGTGCGTGTGTGACTGTTCCAAGCTAGACAGTTGGACATGGATCATGAGGCTGGCACGAGTGAATCAGAGCAATGGGGAAGTGTACAGGAAACGGGCTGGTGCCAGGCCCAGACACACACACAGACACACACAGACACACCCGTTAGTAACACACCCATCAAAAGAAAAGGGGAAAGAGAGCAAAGTACCCCCTCCCTCATAATATGAATAAACAAATAAAACAAGTAGAGAGAATAGAAGTGGGAAGGAAGCAAGCTCCCTGGAGGAGTGCATGCAGATCCGAAATGACCTCTCAAGAAAGTGAAATAATAATAAGAAGAAGGCGGAGTGATACAAGAGAGTATAGGGGTCCTTGACCCTATTTGACTACTTACAAAATACACCCTTCCTTCATCCCTTCCTTGAAGTAATCGTTGATCTGACATTACTAGATAGGTGAAAGTGTTTTAATGGAACCCTTCCTAGTCTATCAATTTGGGTTAGATCAGTGAATAGTTCAAGGAAGGGAGGAAGGAAAGGTGCATTGTTTAAGAATTCAAACAGGGTAGCCCTGGGCAGAACAAAGATGCAGAACACACACACACAGAGAGAGAGAGAGAGAGAGAGAAATTTCTCCCATATGAGGTCATCAGTAAAGTGGGGATTGGGGATGGCTTAAAAAACAACATCATTTGGTAAGGGCCCGGAGACCGTGTCTCCTGTTTGAAGTCTAGAGCAGGAGCGTATAGGCTAGGGATGACCTCTCAGGAAAAGTAGAAAATATAAGGAAAGATGAAGTGATCTGAGAAAAAGCCCTCTTACCGTGTCTCCTATTTTGAGTCCAGAGCAGGATTTTATGCCAGGGATGACCTCTCCATTGAGACAGGTGGCGTTGAAGGAGAGAGACAGCTCCTCAGGAACCCCCTGTGTCTCCATGTCAATCACTGAGCGGATTTTCTGTCCACAGAATTACACACAGATGAAACAAGCCATAAAACACACACATGAAAGATAAAACACTAAATAATCTTCATTGGATAAGAATTCAACCCCCTGAGCCAATACATGTTAGAATCACCTTTGCAGCTATTACAGCTGTGAGTCTTTCTGGGTAAAACTCTAAGAGCTTTCCACACCTGGATTGTGCAACATTTGCCCATTATTCTTTTCAAAATTCTTCAAGCTCTGTCAAATTGGTTGTTGATCATTGCTAGACAACCATTGTCATGTCTTGCCATAGATTTTCAAGCAACGTGGCCAGCCGGGAACATTCACTGTCTTCTTGGAAAGTGACTCCAGTGTAGATTTGACCTTGTGTTTTAGGTTATTGTCCTGCTGAAAGGTGAATTCATCTCCCATTGTCTGATGGAAAGCAGACTGAACCGGGTTTTCTTCTAGGATGTTGCCTCTGCTTAGCTCCTTTCCATTTAATTTTCTCCTGAAAAACTCTCCAGTCCTTAACGATTACAAGCATACCAACACGTCTCTTGCGCCACTAGGGTCACTAGGGTTTTGCGTCACTAGGGTCGCCCATAGAAACGCGTACAAGGCCCTCCCTTCGGCAAATCTGACCATGACTCCATTCTCCTGCATACTGTTTACAAACAAAAGTTCAAACAAGATTCATCTGATCATTTGTTCTTAACTGACTTGCCTAGTTAAATAAAGGTTAAATAAAAAACATATTAAAAAAATAACATTGAGGAGTTTACCACAACAGTCACGGGTTTCATCAATAACTGCATAGACGATGTCATCCCCACAATGACAATAAGAACGTGTTCCAACCAAAAACCATGACTACAGGCAACATCCACTTTTGGCTAAAGGCTAGAGCTATCCACTTACACTAAACAGGACACTGACATGGACACATACAAGAAATCCGACTACGATCTCCGACGAGACATCAAACATGCAAAAGGACACTATAGGAGGACGGTGGAAACCTATTACACCGGCTACGATGCTCACTGTATGTGACAGGGCTTGCAGACGATAACGGATTATGAAGGGAAACCCAGCCAGGAGCTGACCAGCGACGCAGAACTCCCAAACCTGCCATCCAGGACCTCTATATCAGGCGGTGTCAGAGGAAGGCCCGACAAAAGTCTCAAGCCACCCAAGCCATAAACTGTTCACTCTGCTACTGTCCGGTAAACAGTACCAGAGCATCGGTGCTCGGTACAACAGGCTCCAATACAGCGTCTACCCCCAAGCCATAAGACCGTTAAATAGCCAGACTGCTCAATAGTCAATAGTCAATGAATGGTACCCAAACTATCTTGCACTGACCCTACACACACTCAGTAGGCATTATATACATATCATATATACATAGACACTCACACACACTACACTGTCACTCCCACACAAATCCCTCACACATTCAAACACTACATACGCACACACGCACACACACACACAACACAAACAAACATGCACACACACTCATAATTTGCTGCTGCTACTCTGTTCTTTATTTTATTTTACTATTATCTATCCGGATGCGTAGCCACTTTACCCTGCCTTTATGTACATATCTACCTCAGGTACCTCTGTACATTGATCTGGTACTGGTATATAGCTGGTACTATATATAGCTCCATTCTTGTGTATTCTATTTTATTCCTCTTGTGTTGGTTACTATTTTAAAATGCTGTATATATTTTTTTCAACTCTGCATCATTGGGAAAGTTTCGTAAGCAAGCATTTCACTGTAAAGTCTATACCAGTTGTATTCAGCGCATGTGATAAATAATTTTTGATTTGATTTTGATTTGATAGCATGATGCAGCCAACACTATGCTTGAAAATATGGAGAGTGGTACTCAGTAATGTGTTGTATTAGATTTTCCCCAAAACATAACATTTTGTATTCAGGACAAAAAGTGAATTTTTTTTTTAGTATTACTTTAGTGCCTTGCTGCAAACAGGATGCATGTTTTGGAATATTTGTTTTCTGTACAGGCTTCCTTCTTTTCACTCTGTCAATTAGGTTAGTATTATTAACTACAAGGTTACTGATCCATTCTCAGTGTTCTCATATCACAGCCATTAAACTCTAGAACTGTGTTAAAGTCACCATTGGCCTCATGGCGAAATCCCTGAGCGGTTTCCTTAATCTCCAGCAACTGAGTTAGGAAGGGCGCCTCTATCTGTGATTTGGTGTATTGATACACCATCCAAAGTGTAATTAATAACTTCACCATGCTCAACGGGATATTTAATGCCTGCTTTTTTTTAACCATCTACCAATAGGTGCCCTCCTTTGCGAGGCATTGAAAAACCTCCCTGGTCTTTGTGATTGAATCTGTGTTTAAAATTCACTGCTTGACTGAGGGACCTTACAGATAATTGTATGTGTGGGGTACAGAGATGAGGTAGTATTACAAAATCATGTTAAACACTATTATTGCGCACAGAGTGAGTCCATGCAACTTATGATGTGACTCGTTAAGCACATGTTTACTGAACTTCTTTAGGCTGGCCATAACAAAGGAGTTGAATCCTTATTGACAGACATTTCAGCTTTTCATTTTTTATTAATTTGTAAAAATGTCTAAAAACATAATTCCATTTCACATTATGGGGTATTGTGTGTAGAAAAAAAAAATCAGAATTTCAGGCTGTAACAACAAAATGTGGAAAAAGTCAAGGGGTGTGAATACTATAGATATAAAGACACACAGACTCATGGTAGCACCTACCCACACACAGACACAAAGACACACACACAGATAGACACATACACACACACGCAGGTCCACTCACCGCATAGGCATTTAATATGAGCTGGATGACATTGCCTGAGTCATTGGACAGGGTGCCCACAGTGGTCCCAGGAATTAGCTCACTGTAGTTCTGTCAAACAAAGAAATCATTCAATACATTTGAATTCCATTGTAAGTCAAAACATGTGAACGTGAAAATTGGTGCAAACTTTCCAAAGACACTGATTGATTGGTTGGTTGGATGGCTCAATAAATTGTTACTGACCTGGTAGAGGGGCACCACAGGACTGGTGACGGCAAAGATGAGGTTGATGTTGTTCTCTGACATCTTCTCTGTGATCAGAGCCAGTGACGGGTAGTCCTGGAAGAGGAAGAGCAGAGTGAGGAGTTTCAAACACATGAGCACACACACACACACGAACAAATACACACAAGCAACACATGATCCGCCCACCCGACTGACCATGATAGTAGACATGCTGTACATGTTCTCTGAGTTGAGGTGGCACTTCCCGTCATTGGGCTGTACGATACCCGCCAGGCGCCCATCAAGCGCCACGTGGGTCTTGGCATCGGTGGTGAAGATCAGGAGGTGAGAGGCACCCTGACGCCAACCGATCTTCTCCTGAGGTTGACCAACAAAGGAAGGGTGAGTGAACAAAAATGGTAGAAAGATAAAGAGTAAGACACTGTGGGTGTGCGTGACGTTACACTGGCCTCACATTACACACGGCAGCCTGTATAATGGCGTCGAAGCCTCCCTCGGGGGCATCTCTGTTCCTGGACACAATTTGTTTCTTCACCTCCTCAGTGAAGCGGCCCACCTCCTCAGTCAGAGACAGCACATGCTTGTAGCCAAACTGGGGCAGGCAGGTGGTGTTGATCCTGCCAATTAATGAATTCATTAAATAATCCATCAGTGAATCAATTAATGAATCAATCCATCCATCCATCCATCCATTCACCCCACTGTTCTAGTTATACAAAGAGGGGAAAATGATTTACATTTACATCAGTGGAGGCTCCTCAGAGGATGAAAGGGATGACCATCCTCAGTGATATTCATTAAAAAATAATAGTGAAACATTAAAAATGTATCATTTTTAAATAAAACTATATTAAGTATATTCATGTCACTAAATAATTGAGTAAAACCCACTGTTTTGCAATGAAGGTCTACAGTAGCCTCAACAGAACTCTGTAGGGTAATACCATGGTGTAGACGGAGGACAGCTAGCTTCAGTCCTCCTCTGGGTACAAAACCTAGGAGGTTCATGGTTCTCACCCCCTTCCATACACTTACACAGTAATTATGACAACTTCCGGAGGACGTCCTCCAACCTATCAAAGTTCTTGCAGCATGAACTGACATGTTGTCCACCCAATCAAAGAATCAGAGAATGAATCTAGTACTGAGAGCATAAGCTACAGCTAGCTAGTTGTAACGATGTGCAGTGAGAGTAGGAAGCAAGTTTAAGGAGTGAGTGTTTTAATAAATAAACACAACATAATACAAAATAAGAAACACGAACAACGCACAGACATGACACAGGAACAGAAACAATAACGCCTGGGGAAGGAACCAAAGGGAGTGACATATATATAGGGAAGGTAATCAGGGATGTGAGGGAGTCCAGGTGAGTCTGATGAAGTGCAGGTGCGCATAATGATGGTGACAGGTGTGCGCCATAACAAGCAGCCTAGTGATATAGAGGCCCGAGAGGGAGCACACGTGACAGTACCCCTTCACCGACGTGCGGCTACTGCCACAGGACGCCGACCAAAATGACGATCCCAGGATCAGGAGCGGAATGGTCACCTCTTCTGAGGCGCAGGAAACCTGTCAGTCCGTCTGAGACGCGCAGCATGGCGACCTAGAGTGCCGGAGAGAGAGCATACGTGACGGAACCCCAACCAAATGGACGATCCCGGAGATCAGGAGCAGACCAGTCACCCCTGCTGATGCGTGGGAACCTGTCGCTGGCTGGAGTGCGGGAACCTGACAAACCGGCTGAGGCAGGAGAGCCTGGTGATCCGGCTGAGGCATGAGAGCCGGTGGAAGCAGACGAGCCTGGCGATCCGGTGAAGGTATGGAAGCCCGACGAGCCAGCTGAGGCAGGGGCGTCTGGCGATCCGGCTGAGGCATGAGAGTCTGACGAACCGGCAGAAGCAGGGGAGCCTGGCGATCTGTCTGAGGCATGAGAGCCTGTAGCAGCTCCCAGACCCGACGTCATTCCCACCGAAAAAACTCCCTGATGCTTCCCTTAGGTGAGGCGTTATTCTGTAATGATGTGCGTTGAGAGTCTGGAAGCAAGTTCAGGGAGTGAGTGTTTTAATAAATAAATACAACATAATACAAAATAAGAAAGACAAACAATGCACAGACATGATACAGGAACAGAAACAATTAATTTAAAAAATATATATTTCACCTTTATTTGACCATGTAGGGCCAGTTGAGAACAAGATAAAGCAAAATAGTGCGACAAAAACAAACATACAGTCAATGACACAACAGAACATCTGTATACAGTGTGTGCAAATGAAGTAAGGAGGTAAGGCAATAAATAGGTCATAGTGGCAAAGTAATTACAATTTAGCAATTAACACTGGAGTGATAGATGTGCAGATGAGGATGTGTAAGTAGAAATACTGGTTTGCAAAAGAGCAGAGGAAAACCAAAAACAAATATGGGGATGATGTAGGTAGGTGGTAGGATGGGCTTTTACAGATGGGCTGTGTACAGCTGCAGCGATCGGTAAGCTGCTCTGACAGCCAATGCTTGAAGTTAGTGAGGGAGATATAAGTCTCCAACTTCAGTTTTTGCAATTCGTTCCAGTCATTGGCAGCAGAGAAATGGAAGGAAATGCGTCCAAAGGAAGTGTTGGCTTTGGGGATGACCAGTGAAATATACCTGCTGGAGTGTGTGCTACTGGTGGGTGTTGCTATGGTGACCAGTGAGCTGAGATAAGGCGGGGCTTTACCTAGCAAAGACTTATAGATGACCTGGAGCCAGTGGGTTTGGTGACTAATATGTGGCGAGGACCAGCCAACGAGAGCATACAGGTCACAACGATGGGTAGTATATGGGGCTTTGGTGACAAAACGGATGGCATTGTGATAGGCTGCATCCAATTTGCTGAGTAGTGTTGGAAGCTATTTTGTAAATGACATCGCTGAAGTCAAGGACTGGCAGGATAGTTAGTTTTATGAGGGTATGTTTGGCAGCATGGGTGAAGGAGGCAAGGAGGCTTTGTTGCAAAATAGGAAGCCAATTATCGATTTAACTTTGGATTGGAGATGCTTAATGTGAGTCTGGAAGAAGAGTTTGCAGTCTAGCCATACACCTAGATATTTGTAGTTGTCCACATATTCTAAGTCAGAACCGTCCAGCGTAGTGATGCTAGGCAGGCGGGCGGGTGCTGGCATTGATCATTTGAAGAGCATGCATTTAGTTTTTCTGGCAATTAAGAGCAGTTGGAGGCCACGGAAGGAGTGTTGTATGGCATTGAAGCTCGTTTGGAGGTTTGTTAACACTGTGTCCAAAGAAGGGCCAGATGTACACAGAATGGTGTCGTCTGCGTAGAGGTGGATCAAAGAATCACCAGCAGCAAAGAGAGACATCATTGATATATACAGAGAAAAGAGTCTGCCCGAGAATTTAACCCTGTGGTACCCCCATAGAGACTGCCAGAGGTCCAGACAACAGGCCCCCCAATTTGACACACTAAACTCTATCTGAGAAGTAGTTAGTGAACCAGGCAAGGCAGTTATTAGAGAAACCAAGGCTGTCGAGTCTGCCGATAAGAATACGGTGATTGACAGAGTCGAAAGCCTTGGCCATGTCGATGAAGACGGCTGCACAGTGCTGTTTTTTATCGATGGTCGTTATGATATCGTTTAGGACCTTGAGCGTGGCTGAGATGCACCTGTGACCAGCTCGGAAACCGGATTGCATAGCGGAGAAGGTACGGTGGAATTCGAGATGGCCAGTGATCTGTTTGTTCACTTGGCTTTTGAATACTTTAGAAAGGCAGGGCAGGATGGATATAGGTCTGTAACAGTTTGGGTCTAGAGTGTCTCCCCCTTTGAAGAGGGGAATGACCGCGGCCACTTTCCAATCTTTAGGAATCTCAGACGATACGAAAGAGAGGTTGAACAGACTAGTAATAGGGGTTGCGACAATGGCAGCGGATAATTTGAGGAAGAGAGGGTCCAGATTGTCTTGCCCAGCTGATTTGTAGGGATCTAGATTCTGCAGCTCTTTCAGGACATCAACTGTCTGGATTTGGGTGAAGGAGAAGCGGGGGGGGGGGGGGGGGGGCTTGGGCCAGTTGCTGCCGGGGGTGCAGAGCTGTTGCCCGGGGTTGGGGTAGCCAGGTGGAAAGCATGGCCAGCCGTGGAGAAATGCTTATTGAAATTCTCGATTATCGTGGATTTATTGGTGGTGACAGTGATTCCTAGCCTCAGTGCAGTGCGGTGCAGTGCGCCACAGGATGTTTTTGTGCTGGTCAAGGGCAGTCAAGTTTGGAATATACCAAGGGCTATATCGGTCCTTAGTTCTACATTTTTTGAAAGGGGCATGCTTATTTAAGATGGTGAGTAAGGCACTTTTGAAGAACAACCAGGCATCCTCTACCGGCAGGATGAGGCCAATATCCTTCCAGGATACCCGGGCCAGGTCGATTAGAAAGGCCTGCTCTCAGAAGTGTTTAGGGAGCGTTTGACAGTGATGAGGGGTGGTCGTTTGACCGCGGACACATAACGGATGCAGGCAATGAGGCAGTGATCGCTGAGATACTGGATGAAAACAGCAGAGGTGTATTTAGAGGGCAAGTTGGTCAGGATGATATCTATGAGGGTGCCCACGTTTACGGATTTGGGGTTGTACCTGGTAGGTTTCTTGATAATTTGTGTGAGATTGAGGGCATTTATATTAGATTGTAGGACGGCCGGGGTGTTAAGCATATCCCAGTTTAGGTCACCTAACAGTACGAACTCTGACAGTAGATGGGGGGGGGGCAATCAATTCACATATGGTGTCCAGGGCACAGCTGGGAGCTGAGGGGGTCAATAACACGTGGAAACAGTGAGAGACTTATTTCTGGAGAAATTGATTTTTAAAAGTAGTAGCTCGAACTGTTTGGGCATAGACCTGGATAGTAGGACAGATTGCAACTCTGCCCCCTTTAGAAGTTCTATCTTGTCGGTAAATGTTGTAATTGGGGATGGAAATTTCTGATTTTTGGAGGCTTTCCTAAGCCAGGATTCAGACACAGCGAGGACATCAGGGTTGGCGGAGTGTGCTAAAGCAGTGAATAAAGCAAACTTAGGGAGGAGGCTTCTGATGTTAACATGTATGAACCCAAGGCTTTTCTGGTTACAGAAGTTAACACATGAGAGCACCTGGGGACACACAGGGCCTGGGTTAATCTTAACATCACCACAGGAACAGAGGAGTAGGATAAGAGTACGGCTAAATGCTATAAGAACTGGTCGTCTAGTGCGTTCGGAACAGAGAGTAAAAGGAGCAGACTTCTGGACGTGGTAGGATAGATTCAGGGCATAATGCACAGACAAGGGCATGGTAGGGTGCGAGTACAGTGGAGGTAAACCTAGGCATTGAGTGAGGATGAGAGAGGCAACAACGCCTGGGGAATGAACCAAAGGGAGTGACATATACAGTTAAAGTCGGAAGTTTGCATACACTTAGGTTGGAGTGATTAAAACTCGTTTTTCAACCATTCCACAAATTTCTTGTTAACAAACTCTAATTTTGGCAAGTCGGTTAGGACATCTACTTTGTGCATGACACAAGTACATTTTCCAACAATTGTTTACAGACAGATTATTTCACTTATAATTCACTATAATCACAATTCCAGTGTGTCAGAAGTTGATTGTGCCCTTAAACAGCTTAGAAAATTCCAGAAAATGATGTAATGGCTTTAGAAGCTTCTGATAGGCTAATTGACATCATTTGAGTGAATTGGAGGTGTACCTGTGTATGTATTTCAAGGCCAACCTTCAAACTCAGTGCCTCTTTGCTTGACATCATGGGAAAATCAAAAGAAATCAGCAAAGACCTCAGAAAAAATTGTAGATCTCCACAAGTCTGGTTCATCCTTACGAGCAATTTCCAAATGCCTCAAGGTACCATGTTCATCTGTACAAACAATAGTACGCAAGTATAAACACCATGGGACCACACAGCCGTCATACCGCTCAGGAAGGAGACGTGTTCTGTCCCCTAGAGATGAATGTACTTTGGTGCGAAAAGTGCAAATCAATCCCAGAACAACAGCAAAGGACCTTGTGAAGATGCTGGAGGAAACATGTACAAAAGTATCTATATCCACAGTAAAACGAGTCCTATATCGACATAACCTGAAAGGCTGCTCAGCAAGGAAGAAGCCACTGCTCCAAAACCAACATTAAAAAAGCCAGACGATGGTTTGCAACTGCACATGGGGACAAATATCATACTTTTTGGAGAAATGTTCTCTGGTCTGATGAAACAAAAATAAAACTGTTTGGCCATAATGATCATTGTTATGTTTGGAGGAAAAAGGGGGTGGCTTGCAAGCCAAAGAACACCATCGCAACCATGATGCATGGGGCGGCAGCATCATATTGTGGGGGTGCTTTGCTGCAGGAGGGACTGGTGCACTTCACAAAATAGATGGCATCATGAGGAAAGAAGATGATGTGGACATATTTAAGCAACATCTCAAGACAAGACATCAGTCTTGTTACAGCTTGGTCGCAAATGGGTCTTCCAAATGGACAATGACCCCAAGCATACTTCCAAAGTTGTGGCAAAATGGCTTAAGGACAAGGTCAAGGTATTGGAGTGGCCATCACAAAACCCTATAGAACATTTGAGGGTAGAACTGAAAGAATGTGTGTAAGGAAGGAGCCCTACAAACCTGACTCAGTTACACCAGCTCTGTCAGGAGGAATGGGCCAAAATTCACCCAACTTATTGTGGGAAGCTTGTGGAAGGCTACCCGAAATGTTTGACCCAAGTTAAACAAATTAAAGGCAATGCTACCAAATACTAATTGAGTGTATGTAAACTTCTGAACCACTGGGAATGTGATGAAAGAAATAAAAGCTGAAATAAATCATTCTCTCTACCATTATTCTGACATTTCACATTCTTAAAATAAAGTTGTGACCCTAACTGACCTAAAACAGGGAATCTTTACTCGGATTAAATGTCAGGAATTGTTGAAAAACTGAGTTTAAATGTATTTGGCTAAGGTGTATGTAAACTTCTGACATCAACTGCATAGGGAAGGTAATCAGGGAAGTGATGGAGTCCAGGTAAGTCTAATGAAGCGGAGGTGCACATAGCGATGGTGACAGGTGTGCGCCATAACTAGCAGCCTGATGACTTAGAGGCCTGAGAGGAAGCACACGTGACACTATCCCTGCTGTGCAAATGTGGTGAGTAGTTAACTCAAAGATAAAGACAATATTGAAACAGTTTTGAACAAATACATTTTACAAAATGAAGGAGAAGCAAGAGAGAGAGATAGAGAGAGAGCTAGCTATATTTTGTTGTATTTTTATCACTTTCACTTAGCTAGTGAATCCAGCTAGCTAGTTAAGCCTACTCAAACACCCGGCTCAAATAGAGAGGGATGCTATGTTAGCTAGCTGGCTATGGCTTTTCAATACTGGAAATCTTCCAAATCAAGGTATTTTCCTATTTTGTTGCATTACAACCTGTAATTTTAATTCCTTTTAATTTCGATTTCATGTAATTTTGCTGGAAGTGGTGTTGGAGGGCCAGTAGGAGGCACTCTTTCCTCTGGTCTAAAGAATATCCCAATTCCCCAGGATAGTGAGTGGGGATACTGCCCTGTGTAGGGTGCCGTCTTTCAACATTAAACAGGTGTCCTGACTTTCTGAGGTCATTAAAGATCCCATGGCAGTTGTCGTAAGAGTAGGGGTGTTAACCCTGGTGTCCTGGCCAAATTCCCAATCTGGCACTCAAACCATCACAGTCACCTAATAATCCCCAGTTTACAATTGGCTCATTCATCCCCCTCCTCTCCCCTGTAACTATTCCCCAGGTCGTTGCTGTAAATGAGAATGTGTTCTCAGTCAACTTACCTGGTAAAATAACAGATTTTTAAAAAATGGACATACACAAAATAGTCCAAATTGGTGATATGAAAAAAATAACTTGTTTTAAAGAGTTCTAATATTTTTTTGAAAGTGGTGCGTGCTTATGTATTCACCCCCTTTGATATGAAGCCCCTAAATAAGATCTGGTGCAACCAATTACCTTCAGAAGTCACATAATTAGTTAAATAAAGACCACTTGTGTGCAATCTAAGCGTCACATGATCTCAGTTTATATACACCTGTTCTGAAAGGCCCCAGAGTCTGCAACAACACTAAGAAAGGGGTACCACCAAGCAAGTGGCACCATGAGGTCCAAGGATCTCTCCAAACAGGTCAGCAACAAAGTTGTGGAGAAGTACAGATCAGGGTTGGGTTATAAAAATATCCCAAACTTTGAACATCCTACAGAGCATTATTAAAAATTGAAAGAATATAAGCAGTACACTCCACAGAGCTGGGCTTTACGGAAGAGTGGCCAGAAAAAAAACATTGCTTAAAGAAAAAAATAAGCAAACACATTTGGTGTTCGCCATAAGGCATGTGGGAGGCTCCCCAAACATATGGAAGAAGGTACTCTGGTCAGATGGTCAAGGAGAACGCTATGTCTGGCACAAACCCAACACCTCTTATCACCCCAAGAACACCATTCCCACAGGGAAGCATGCTGGTGGTAGCATCATGCTGTGGGGATGTTTTCATTGGCAGGGACTGGGAAACTGGTCAGAATTGAAGGAATGATGGATGGCGCTAAATACAGGGAAATTCTTGTGGGAAACCTGTTTCAGTCTTCCAGAGATTTGAGACTGGGACAGATGTTCATCTTCCAGCAGTACAATGACCCTAAGCATACTGCTAAAGCAACACTCAAGTGGTTTAAGGGGAAACATTTAAATGTCTTGGAATGGCCTAGTCAAAGCCCAGACCTCAATCCAATTGATAATCTGTGGTATGACTTAAAGATGGCTGTACACCAGCAGAAACAATCCAACTTGAAGGAGCTGGAGCAGTTTTGCCTTGAACAATGGGCAAAAATCCCAGTGGCTAGATGTGCCTAGCTTATAGAGACATACCCCAGGAGACTTGCAGTTGTAATTGCTACAAAAGGTGGCTCTACAAAGTATTGACTTTGGGGGGGTGAATAGTTATGCAAGCTCAAGTTTCATTTTTTTGTCTTATTTCTTGTTTGTTTCACAATAAAAAATATTTTGCATCTTCAAAGTGGTAGGCATGTTGTGTAAATTAAATTATACAAACCCCCCCCAAAAAATATATTTTAATTCCAGGTTGTAAGGCAACAAAATAGGAAAAATGCCAAGGGGGGTGAATACTGTCGCAAGCCACTGTATGTTAACTATGACGTTATTATCTAATAGGGTGACAACGATGTAGGCTATGCGTAGCAGTTATGATATGGTTTGTCTTGAAATGTTTTTTTAGTCTGGTCACGGACAGATGATTTGTTGTGTACTGAAGTCCACATGCAAAGGGAGAAGGTGAGAGGAGGAGAGTGTGTAGATGCGAGAAGGAATTATGCAACGAGCAAAATGTTCATGCTGTAAGTATGTGGCTGCTATGAAAGTGAACTGTGTTTCCGTGTGATCAGAGGTGTATTCATTCCGCCAATTCTGTTGATGCAGGCAAGAGTGTGCAAGGCGGTATTAAACGTGTCACTCTCTGTCACCTTAATTACTCACATTTCTCACGACCTGTGCACCTACGTTGTAAAAGTTCATTGATATGCTAGATTGTAACGACCTCATGATGGGTATAGGGAAAATGTTAGTATCATAAACCTATCAATGTGAATGGAATATGAATGACAGTCATCCAATATGCTACAATAGAAATAAGGCCATGCTCATAAAAAAATGGCGTCCTCTATCATCTCATTGATTTACAGTCTAAATAAAGGTAAATAAAAATAAATTGATTTACAGTGCATTCGAAATGTATTCAGACCCCTTGACTTTTTCCACATTTTGTTATGCCTTAGTTAAATAGTTTTTTACCCTCATCCAACCAACTCACAATAGTCCATATCGACAAAGCAAAAACAGGTTTTTAGGCATTTTTGCAAATGTATTAAACATACAAAACTGAAATATCACATTTCCTTAAGTATTCAGACCATTTACTCAGTACTTTGTTGAAGCACCTTTGTAAGTGTGCCTCGAGTCTTCTTGGGTATGGTGCTACAAGCATGGGAGACCTGTATTTGGGGAGTTTCTCCAATTCTTCTCTGCAGATCCTCTCAAACTCTGTCAGTTTGGAAGAGCAGTGTTGCTGCACAGCTATTTTCAGGTCTCTCCAGAGATGTTCGATTGGGTTCAGGTCCGTGCTCTGGGCCTCTGGGCCACTCAAGGACATTCAGAGACTTCTCCCGAAGCCACTTCGGCGTTGTCTTGGCTGTGTGCTTAGAGTCGTTGTCTTTCAATGGTGCAGAAATGTTTTGGTATCCTTCCCCAGATCTCTGCCTCAACACAATCCTGTCTCGGAGCTCTACGGGCAATCCTTTCGACCTCATGGCTTGGTTTTTGCTCTGACACGCACTGTCAACTGTGGGACCTTATCATGTCCAATCAATTGAATTTACCACAGGTGGACTCCAATCAAGTTGTAGAAACATCTCCAAGATGATCAATGGATACAGGATGCACCTGAGCTCAATTTCGAAGTCTCATAGTAAAGGGTCTTGTGTTTTTTATTTTGAATACATTTGCAAAAAATTCTAAAAACCTGTTCGTGCTTTGTCATTATGAGGTATTGTGTGTAGATTGATGACGGAAAAAAAATATTGTATCCATTTTAGAATAAGGCTGTAACGTAACAAAATGTAGAAAAAGCACTGTACATATGCACTGTATACAGTACTGTTCTAGTAGAGAGAGAGAGAGAGAGAGAGAGAGAGAGAGAGAGAGAGAGAGAGAGAGAGAGATGATGTGTGTGAGTGAGAGAGAAAGAGAGAGAGAGATGACGTGTGTGAGTGAGGGAGAGAGAGATGACGTGTGTGAGTGAGGGAGAGAGAGAGATGGTGTGTGTGAGTGAGGGAGAGAGAGAGAGAGATGGTGTGTGTGAGTGAGGGAGGGAGAGATGACTTGTGTGAGTGAGGGAGAGAGAGAGATGACTTGTGTGAGTGAGGGAGAGAGAGAGAGATGACTTGTGTGAGTGAGGGAGAGAGAGAGAGAGAGAGAGAGAGAGAGAGAGATGTGTGTGTGTGAGTGAGGGAGAGAGAGAGAGATGACGTGAGGGAGGGAGAGAGAGAGTGAGAGAGAGAAAAAGATAACAGGAGTGTGAGGGAGCAAAACCTCAAACCAGTGAAAAGTTCAGCTAAACCAGGGTGGAGACAGCCAATCTTGTATTCGCTCCTTAAACCCCCGTCGAGATCTCTGGATTACTTGTGTCTGACTCCTACACGCTGACTAAGCATCATCACCCACAGAGTCTTAGAATGACTCAACACCAACAGCTAGCTTGTATACATGACAGTTTAAAGGCACAACCTACAATTTCAATAGCCTGACCTTGCCACTGTTTGGTGAGAAGAAGGATGGGGCTGGGAAAATGTGACCACTCTCAAGTTTAAAGAGGAAGTCATACAAGGACTGATAGTTCTTGGTGTTTTATTGAGAGAAGGGTGCAAATTTGGTGTCAATGTGGATATACAGGTATATTCCCCATTTTAATGTCATTAAGGATAAACAAAAATTCAAACAAAGTTATCCCTGGTTTAATAACCCTGGCTTACCCGTGACAGGGGTTGAGCAGGGCCTCCTTGGGGGAGATGTACATGTAAGGTGACAGTGGCTTGTCCACGAAGGCTCCGAAGCCCATGCGCAGGTTGCTGGTGGTGCGTCCCATTTCCTTGGCCAGGCCTTTCCCCAGGGTGCGGAGGCGGAACAGGTCATCGTTCATGGAGAAGGACAGGTCCATGAGGTAATACAGGTCCACCGGGTAGTCCTCCACCTGGCGCACCTTCACTGTGAATCGCTTGGAGTCATCTGACAGGGGGAGAGGTGGAAATTTGGGATGAGCTGTCTGCATGTAATAACCTCATCGGGTCTCATGTAATAATATCACCTGGTCTGAGGGTGATGTGGTATCAGTCTAATAATCTCACCTGGTCTGAGGGTGACATGAAGTCTCACTTGGTCTGAATGTGTAATAATCTCACCTGTTTTGAGTGCAATAATCCCACCAGTGTAATAATCTCACTTGTTGTCCGTGTAATAATCTCACCTGGTCTGAGGGTATAATAATATCACCTGGTCTGAGTGTAATAATCCCACCTGGTTTCATTGTGTTAATCCCACTTTGCCTAAATGTAATAGGCATAATCTCTTTTGATCTATGTGTAATAATCTCACCTGGTGTTGGTCTAATAATCTTACCTGGTCTGAGGGTGATGTGGAGTCTCTGAGGTTGGATCTGCGTGGCGTCGGCCGTGTCTCCGGCTGCCTTGTTGCTGAGGGGCCGGTCCTCCTTCACCTGCAGCTTGCTGGTGGGGAACTCAAGGGCGGTCGGAGGAGCACAGCCCGCCACCAATAGGTTACGCTTCAGGTCACAACGAGACGAGCCTGCCACACCCTGCCCAAAGTCCTGATGGAACAATTCAGGAAGTTAGTGAGAGAAACAGGAAGTGTTAATCATCTCTACCATTCCCTTCAAAAAAGCTAGAAGTAGCAGTTCTAACACAGCCTATGTGTTATTTGGGGTAGGCCATCTTGTTTTTGGCCAGGCCATGGAGGTGGCTTCCAGTTGAAGCTCGCATCCGCTACAAGACCATGGTGCTTGCCTACGGAGCTGTGAGGGGAACGGCACCTCAGTACCTCCAGGCTCTGATCAGGCCCTACACCCAAACAAGGGCACTGCGTTCATCCACCTCTGGCCTGCTCGCCTCCCTACCACTGAGGAAGTACAGTTCCCGCTCAGCCCAGTCAAAACTGTTTGCTGCTCTGGCCCCCCAATGGTGGAACAAACTCCCTCACGACGCCAGGACAGCGGAGTCAATCACCACCTTCCGGAGACACCTGAAACCCCACCTCTTTAAGGAATACCTAGGATAGGATAAAGTAATCCCTCTCACCCCCCTTAAAAGATTTAGATGCACTACTGTTCCACTGGATGTCATAAGGTGAATGCACCAATTTGTAAGTCACTCTGGATAAGAGCGTCTGCTAAATGACTTAAATGTAAATGTAAATGTCTGACATGCCCCATGCCATAGAAGGGTCGTTCCACTTTAATATTTGGATTAGAAATTGTGGACCAATATTGAATTTAAAAGCCTGTTATAGTAAATGATTTGCTACTTAATATAGACCATATGGAGAATTCCAAAAATCATATTTTTTATATGAATAAATGCTTGCTAAAGTGCCAAAATTCTTCATTTTGACATGTCCCTAAGTCAACCTGTATCACTTCTAAGAAGATTTTAACCCACTTAATCCCAAAGTGTCTCAAAATTTCACCATCTTTGTAAGGCCCTATTTATTTTGTTGCTTTGACAAAGTCATTTCTGAAGATGACAATTTATTTCATGTGATTAGTGAATTATTTACTTCTGTTTCTCATTTTAAGGTCAACCCTCTTACATGAACTGAACTCTCGTTTTAAAGGGATATTTCGGGATTTTGGCAATGAAGTTATTTATCTAGTTCCCCAGAGCCAGAAACTCATGAATACATGTTTTATGTTTCTGCATCTGGTATGAAGGAAGTTAGAGGTAGTTTTGTGAGTCAAAACTAACTAGCATGCTAGCAGTTACCATAGACTTCCAGTCATTGTGCTCACGCTAGTTATCAATTGCGCTAACCCTAGTTAGCAACTTCCTTCAAACAGAGAAATAAAAAACGTTATCCATGAGTTCATCTGACTCTGGGGAAGTAGATAAAGGGCTTTATTGCCAAAATCCTGAAGTATCTCTTTGATACAGTGAAACGATTCCTTTTTAAATATTTTTAAATATGAACATCTAATAATCAAAATCATAGAGTAAAAGTGAACTCTTTTTGGCCATTTCTGATTGTTTGTGGTGGAAAACTGAGTGGGCCGAGCATAGCACATCAACCCTGTTACCTAGAAATAGACAGGCTAAAATTGATTCAACAATTTCACATGTATTTTCTTTTAGCTTGGATTCAATTGCCACTACCTGCTGCACACAACAAGCTTAAATTCCCCCTGTCACAAGTGGATTCATGGTTGATTTAAGAAGAAATCGTTAACCCTGTTACGGTCAACCCTGTTACTTTATTTGGCACTTAATAGGCACTTACTATAGTCATTTTTCTATTTAAAAAATAATAATTGTAAATTTGTAAAAATTAGGTCAATTCAAGTCTTTTTGACCAAGTTACACTTCTCAAAAAACACAGAATTGGTGGAGCAACCCAGAAATATAACCATATGGATGAATACGTGGAGAAAATTAATAAACATTTCGGGGAGGAAGGGAGTAACACATGCCAGAGAATTGCCAAAGTGCAGTCCCCATCCATTGCCATTAACTACAATTACAACACTATTCTGTGGCCCAATTTCCTTGATGTCAATCATCAGATTGATTACAACATGTCCAAACAGGAGTCGTCTGTGGTGCCACAAGACTGTGTTAGCCTTCTGAGCTAAGCCTAGGCATTAGCTCAGGGGAGCTAGCGCACATATTTAGGTCATAGGCAAACCACCTCTGTTACACGGATCAGTGATCCCTCAGGAAAAGAGAATTGAAGGAGATATCAGGGAGAATTTAGACACACCTCTTGGGAACACCACGCACAGGTAGGATGTACAGCCAGACACTGCTTACATGTGCTGGCCCCTCGGGATGTACAGATGTTGGAACCTGAAATGACAGTAGAGTCACTCACCAAACTCTACGTAAACATAGCATGTAGACACACATGCGCACACGTGCACCCACATATGCATAGTATACATACAGCAATCATACATATTTAAATGTGCAAGGGCGCACACAAACAAATTGTCCTACAGGAATCATGCAGGAATTCTACCCTTTGTGAAGGTGTCCTGCAGGAATCCTGTAGGATTGACAAAATCTCCAATGCTCCTGCAGGACTCCTGCAGGAGCATGACGTCCTACAGAAATGTTGAAATTCCTGCAGGACCATGACAATTCCTGCAAGACAAAGTCATCTGTGGATCATGTGTGGATCTGTTGGGGCGGTATGCAAATTGGAGTGGGTCTAGGGTTTCTGGGATAATGGTGTTGATGTGAGCCATGACCAGCCTTTCAAAGCACTTCATGGCTACAGACGTGAGTGCTACGGGTCAGTAGTCATTTAGGCAGGTTACCTTAGTGTCCTTGGGCACAGTCACTATGGTGGTCTGCTTAAAATATGTTGGTATTACAGACTCGGACAGAGAAAGGTGGAAAATGTCAGTGAAGACACTTGCTAGTTGGTCAGTGCATGCTTGTAGTACACGTCCTGGTAATCCGTCTGTCCCTGCGGCCTTGTGAATGTTGACCTGTTTAAAGGTCTTACTCACATCGGCTGCAGAGAGCGTGATCACACAGTCTTCCAGAACAGCTTGTACTCTCATGCATGTTTCAGTGTTATTTGCCTCGAAGCAAGCATAGAAGTAGTTTAGCTCGTCTGATAGGCTTTTGTCACTGGGCAGCTCTCGGATGTGCTTCCCTTTGTAGTCTGTAATGGTTTGCAAGCCCTGCCACATCCGGCGAACATCAGAACCTGTGTAGTACGATTCGATCTTAGTCCTGTATTGATGCTTTGCATGAGTCCCGCACGTTGAAAGCAGCAGCCCAAGCCTTAAGCTCAGAGTGGATGTTGCCTGTAATTCATGGCTTCAGGTCACTGTGGGGGGGACGTCATCGATGCACTTATTGATTAAGCCAATGACTGACTCATTCTTTTACCTATGCTTTTACCATATTTATTCATATTTTATGCAGTGATGGTGAAATGGACAATCAAACACACCCGCTGTTGCTGCATTGAATAATAACATTCCTATGCAATCAGATATCTTATGCTTCATGTCCATTATTTTAAAGGATGAGGAAGAGATCCCACAGGTTGTCCTATAGGAAAAGGGCCTGAAAATATTTTAGAATTACCTTCAGGAATCATATCTACAGGATATCAAAAGGATTTTGGGGCCATTTTGCTCTAGGACAATTCCTTCTGGTAGTCCTTCAGGAAAAGCTTTCTTGAAAGACTACCTGCATGATTCCTACAGGATCCTGCAGCATTCATGCAGGAATTGTCCTACAGGAAACTGGCCCCGAAAATCGTACAGGAATCCTGCAGGATTCCTGTAGGATTTTACATGCAGGATTCCTGTAAGACTTCTTTGTTAGGGTGTAGATAGCCTACAGTAATTTGGTGTGTGTATGACCTTTTTAATAAATAGTGGTTATTCTTGGCGATCAATCGAATAACTTTGGCATGCTTATTGAACCTCAAGTAATGGGACACACCTGCACACAGTCTCGCATGTACACACACACACACACACACACACACACACACACACACACACACACACACACACACACACACACACACACGGTACAGCTACTTATGAGTCGTACTTCCGGGTTGGAGCGAGCGGTCGCATCCGCACTTCGGTCCGCAGGTAGTATAACTTTTCATTACATTTCATTACATTTCATTATAGTACAACGGTTTGATTTGTCTAATCTTAGCAATTTCTTCTTAGCTAGCTACATAGCCGTCATTGTATCAAAGATAATTGCGTAATTATCGTATTTCGTCGTCCTAACGTAGTCTACACTGCTATCTGCCCAGCAGCTAGCCAGCTAGCAAACGTCCACCGTCTACCGAATAGCAGCACTGTAGAAACTATTACACTCAACTGAACGACTTGATTAGTGTAGTGTTAGCTAGCTACATAGTTGTCTTTGCTGTCTTCATATCCAAGATAATTGTGTAGTTTAGAGTGTGTAGTTTTAGAGTGATTATCTTAATTTACCGAGGTTAGCTAGCCAGCTATTTGTCGTCCTTAACGTAGGAGACACTGCTAGCTAGCCAACAGCTAGCCAACGTCTACCGAATAGAACTTCCGCACTCAACAACCCGGTCGCATTCCGCTTCGCTCCACAGGTAGTATCACATTTTCATTTCATTTCATTACAGTACAACGGTTTGATTTGTTTGATCGTAGCTAGCTACATAGCTAGCTACATAGCCGTCTTTGTATCAAAGATAATTGTGTAGTCTAGAGCGATTTTCTAGGTTAGCTAGCCAGCTATTGTCGTTCTTTTAACGCAACGTAACGTAATCAACACTGCTAGCTAGCCAGCTAGCCCCGAATAGCAGCACTGTAGAAACTATTACACTCAACGGAACGACTTGATTAGTGTAGTGTCAACAACGCAGCCACTGCCAGCTAGCCTACAAAGTCAACAACGCAGCCACTGCCAGCTAGCCTACTTCAGCAGTACTGTATCATTTTAATCATTTTAGTCAATAAGATTCTTGCTACGTAAGCTTAACTTTCTGAACATTCGAGACGTGTAGCCCACTTGTCATTCCAATCTCCTTTGCATTAGCGTAGCCTCTTCTGTAGCCTGTCAACTATGTGTCTGTCTATCCCTGTTCTCTCCTCTCTGCACAGACCATACAAACGCTCCACACCGCGTGGCCGCGGCCACCTAATCTGGTGGTCCCAGCGCGCACGACCCACGTGGAGTTCCAGGTCTCCGGTAGCCTCTGGAACTGCCGATCTGCGGCCAACAAGGCAGAGTTCATCTCAGCCTATGCCTCCCTCCAGTCCCTCGACTTCTTGGCACTGACGGAAACATGGATCACCACAGATAACACTGCTACTCCTACTGCTCTCTCTTCGTCCGCCCACGTGTTCTCGCACACCCCGAGAGCTTCTGGTCAGCGGGGTGGTGGCACCGGGATCCTCATCTCTCCCAAGTGGTCATTCTCTCTTTCTCCCCTTACCCATCTGTCTATCGCCTCCTTTGAATTCCATGCTGTCACAGTTACCAGCCCTTTCAAGCTTAACATCCTTATCATTTATCGCCCTCCAGGTTCCCTCTGAGAGTTCATCAATGAGCTTGATGCCTTGATAAGCTCCTTTCCTGAGGACGGCTCACCTCTCACAGTTCTGGGCGACTTTAACCTCCCCACGTCTACCTTTGACTCATTCCTCTCTGCCTCCTTCTTTCCACTCCTCTCCTCTTTTGACCTCACCCTCTCACCTTCCCCCCTACTCACAAGGCAGGCAATACGCTCGACCTCATCTTTACTAGATGCTGTTCTTCCACTAACCTCATTGCAACTCCCCTCCAAGTCTCCGACCACTACCTTGTATCCTTTTCCCTCTCGCTCTCATCCAACACTTCCCACACTGCCCCTACTCGGATGGTATCGCGCCGTCCCAACCTTCGCTCTCTCTCCCCCGCTACTCTCTCCTCTTCCATCCTATCATCTCTTCCCTCTGCTCAAACCTTCTCCAACCTCCTGATTCTGCCTCCTTAACCCTCCTCTCCTACCTTACTGCATCCTTTGACTCTCTATGTCCCCTATCCTCCAGGCCGGCTCGGTCCTCCCCTCCCGCTCCGTGGCTCGACGACTCATTGCGAGCTCACAGAACAGGGCTCCGGGCAGCCGAGCGGAAATGGAGGAAAACTCGCCTCCCTGCGGACCTGGCATCATTTCACTCCCTCCTCTCTACATTTTCCTCTTCTGTCTCTGCTGCTAAAGCCACTTTCTACCACTCTAAATTCCAAGCATCTGCCTCTAACCCTAGGAAGCGCTTTGCCACCTTCTCCTCCCTCCTGAATCCTCCTCCCCCTCCCCCTCCTCCCTCTCTGCAGATGACTTCGTCAACCATTTTGAAAAGAAGGTCGACGACATCCGATCCTCGTTTGCTAAGTCAAACGACACCGCTGGTTCTGCTCACACTGCCCTACCCTGTGCTCTGACCTCTTTCTCCCCTCTCTCTCCAGATGAAATCTCGCGTCTTGTGACGTCCGGCCGCCCAACAACCTGCCCGCTTGACCCTATCCCCTCCTCTCTTCTCCAGACCATTTCCGGAGACCTTCTCCCTTACCTCACCTCGCTCATCAACTCATCCCTGACCGCTGGCTACGTCCCTTCCGTCTTCAAGAGAGCGAGAGTTGCACCCCTTCTGAAAAAACCTACACTCGATCCCTCCGATGTCAACAACTACAGACCAGTATCCCTTCTTTCTTTTCTCTCCAAAACTCTTGAACGTGCCGTCCTTGGCCAGCTCTCCCGCTATCTCTCTCAGAATGACCTTCTTGATCCAAATCAGTCAGGTTTCAAGACTAGTCATTCAACTGAGACTGCTCTTCTCTGTATCACGGAGGCGCTCCGCACTGCTAAAGCTAACTCTCTCTCCTCTGCTCTCATCCTTCTAGACCTATCGGCTGCCTTCGATACTGTGAACCATCAGATCCTCCTCTCCACCCTCTCCGAGTTGGGCATCTCCGGCGCGGCCCACGCTTGGATTGCGTCCTACCTGACAGGTCGATCCTACCAGGTGGCGTGGCGAGAATCTGTCTCCTCACCACGTGCTCTCACCACTGATGTCCCCCAGGGCTCTGTTCTAGGCCCTCTCCTATTCTCGCTATACACCAAGTCACTTGGCTCTGTCATAACCTCACATGGTCTCTCCTATCATTGCTATGCAGACGACACACAATTAATCTTCTCCTTTCCCCCTTCTGATGACCAGGTGGCGAATCGCATCTCTGCATGTCTGGCAGACATATCAGTGTGGATGACGGATCACCACCTCAAGCTGAACCTCGGCAAGACGGAGCTGCTCTTCCTCCCGGGGAAGGACTGCCCGTTCCATGATCTCGCCATCACGGTTGACAACTCCATTGTGTCCTCCTCCCAGAGCGCTAAGAACCTTGGCGTGATCCTGGACAACACCCTGTCGTTTTCAAATAACATCAAGGCGGTGGCCCGTTCCTGTAGGTTCATGCTCTACAACATCCGCAGAGTACGACCCTGCCTCACACAGGAAGCGGCGCAGGTCCTAATCCAGGCACTTGTCATCTCCCGTCTGGATTACTGCAACTTGCTGTTGGCTGGGCTCCCTGCCTGTGCCATTAAACCCCTACAACTCATCCAGAACGCCGCAGCCTGTCTGGTGTTCAACCTTCCCAAGTTCTCTCACGTCACCCCGCTCCTCCGCTCTCTCCACTGGCTTCCAGTTGAAGCTCGCATCCGCTACAAGACCATGGTGCTTGCCTACGGAGCTGTGAGGGGAACGGCACCTCAGTACCTCCAGGCTCTGATCAGGCCCTACACCCAAACAAGGGCACTGCGTTCATCCACCTCTGGCCTGCTCGCCTCCCTACCACTGAGGAAGTACAGTTCCCGCTCAGCCCAGTCAAAACTGTTCGCTGCTCTGGCCCCCCAATGGTGGAACAAACTCCCTCACGACGCCAGGACAGCGGAGTCAATCACCACCTTCCGGAGACACCTGAAACCCCACCTCTTTAAGGAATACCTAGGATAGGATAAAGTAATCCTTCTCACCCCCCTTAAAATATTTAGATGCACTATTGTAAAGTGGCTGTTCCACTGGATGTCATAAGGTGAATGCACCAATTTGTAAGTCGCTCTGGATAAGAGCGTCTGCTAAATGACTTAAATGTAAAATCTAAATGTTATGACTTATGGTCCTCTTACTAGCAGAATGCTAAGCCTATAATTCCCCTTTGTCATCTCATCAGGTGATAAGGAGTCATAAGGGGAAAGATGGAAACTAGAGGCCAGTCTCAAACAGTCTGGGGAGAGCACGGGGAGCGATGTGGACAGATTTTGACAGATTACAACAAAACGAGTTTGGAGTTAACATTTTTTATCCATTTATCCAGTTATGTTGAATTTAGTTTAATTAAAAATATTATTATTTTCTATAATAAAAACCAAAATGATATTACTGCATGTATTAAAATGTCCTTATTTGTAGCGATATTACCATTTCATGCGACCATTAAAGAAACTACAGTGTCTAATGTGTATTTCTAGCTGTAGTCTATTTCCCTGTCTGAACTGCGTTTTGCGTCCTCTCTCAACAATGATTAATTATTACACCGATGTTCAAGATGCAGCAACCGCACACCGCTAGAAGTAGCACATTTACATCATATAGTTCAAACTTACCCAAAACATCAGTAACTGCAAATAAAACGAAATAACCTATCCAAAGTTGAATCCTTTGCGTTATGTGAGTAGGCCTACCCATCTTGGCGTGGGTACTTTGTCAGGACGCACGGCGCAGGCAAGACATTTCTTTGTGACTAGTTTAAATACCACACCCTCCCTTCCGCCTTCGCTCAGTCTGCGATCTGACACAACTCCAAATACAGTAAACTCTGTTTTCCTCTGTCCGGAAAGTCATAGCCTACTGTACAACGAGGTATGGCGTTTATAAGGGCTTTAGAGCAACAAAAAAGCACAAGCATTTTATGCCCTTTTCTTATCCTTAAATAATATTCATCCGAATGTAGTTCTACCAGTCAATATACAGTTGTTAAACACATTTTAGAACACAATGTTTTCATGTTTAAGCTTTTAAAATAGTTTTTGTATTGAGTATGTTGAATATTTGTATTAGGCCTATATCATAGCTATAATAGCTATAATAAAATAATGTTTCTGTTTCTGAATCTTTGTCTCATTTGCAGCTCCATTAGTCCAGTAGTCTTCTATTTAAAGGTGATACGGTTTCCTTTACTACTACAGTATATAATTTGTACTATTTTGTTGCTGTTTTTCATGTAACACACACACACACACACACACACACACACACACACACACACACACACACACACACACACACAGTTCTGCAGTTATATTCGGAACTCTCTCGCTCTCATCTCTCTCCTCCCCTCCCCAGTTAAGACAGAGCCTATAAACAAGTGAGACTGACTACCACAGAAAGCAGCACTCGACAGTCCTGCAGGCAAAGGTACCACCGCACATAGTTTCAGCCTCTCATTTCTCCCTTTCAAATGGAGCCTAACACACACGCATAGCAGTACTCACAGATGTTGTTGGTACCAGCCATATTAAAACCAACTATCACCAAGTTTACCATTGCAGACATTTGTTTCCCTTTACACCAATACACACAAGCTGTTCATGTGACGTCACCATTACTCTCACTCTTCTACCTATGCTTCTGCCATATTTATTCAGAATCTCATTTTCTTTCTCCTAGGAATCATGTTTTCAATGCAGTGCTGGTGAAACGGACAATCAAACACGCCCGCTGTTGCTGCATTGAATAATACCATTCCCATGCAATCAGATATCTTATGCTTTATGTCCATTATTTTTAAAGGATGAGGAAGAGATCCCACAGGTTGTCTGTCCTACAGGAAAATGGCCCTGAAAATATTTTAGAATTACCTTCAGGAATCTTATCTACAGGATATCAAAAGGATTTTGGGGCCATTTTGCTGTAGGACAATTCCTGCGGGTTGTCCTTCAGGAAAACGACTATCTGCAGGATTCATGCAGGATTATTTACTTGAAGGACTTCCTGCATGATTTCTACAGGAAACTGGTCCCAAAAATCCTGCAGGAATCCTGCAGAATAAATATCCTGCAGGAATCCTGTAGGATTCTTCATGCAGGGTTCCTGTAAGACTTTTTTTGTAAGGGTGTAGATAGCCTACAATAATTTGGTGTGTACATGTGTGTTTATGACTTAAGTCACCTTTTTAATAAATAGTGATTATTCTTGTCAATCAAACGAATCACTTTTGACATGCTTATTGAACCTCAAGTAATGGGACACACCTGCACACGCGCTCGCATGTACACACAGACACACACACACACACACACACACACACACACACACACACACACACAATTAACATGGTCCTCTTACTAGCAGAATGCTAAGCCTATAATTCCCCTTTGTCATCTCATCAGGTGGTAAGGAGTCATAAGGGGAAAGATGGAAACTGGAGGCCAGTCTCAAACAGTCTGGGGGGAGCACGGGGAGCTACGTGGACAGATTTTGACAGATTACAACAAAACGAGTTTGGAGTTAACATTTTTTATCCATTTATCCAGTTATGATTAACTTAGTTTAATAAAAACTACAATGATTTTCTATAATAAAAGCCAAACTGATGATACTGCATGTATTAAATGTCCTTATTTGTAGCGATATTACCATTTCATGCGACCATTAAAGAAACTACAGTGTCTAACGTGTATTTCTAGCTGTAGTCTATTTCCCTGTCTGAACTGCGTTTTGCGCCCTCTCTCAACAATGATTAATTATTTCACCGATGTTCAAGATGCAGCAACCGCACACCGCTAGAAGTAGCACATTTACATCATATATTTCAAACTTACCCAAAACATCAGTAACTGCAAATAAAACGAAATAACCTATCCAAAGTTGAATCCTTTGCGTTATGTGAGTAGGCCTACCCATCTTGGCGTGGGTACTTTGTCAGGACGCACGGCGCAGACGTTTGGCAAGACATTTCTTTGTGACTAGTTTAAATACCCCCCCTCCCTTCCGCCTTCGCTCAGTCTGCGATCTGACACAACTCCAAATAGAGTAAACTCAAAAGCACTGTTTTCCTCTGTCCGGAAAGTCATAGCCTACAACGAGGTGTGGCGTTTATAAGGGGGAGGGGGTCTTTAGAGCAAACAAAATCACGAGCGTTTCCTGCCCCTTTCTTATCCTAAAATAATATTAATCCGAATGTAGGCCTATCAGTCAATATACAGTTGTTTAAGCACGTTTTTAGAACACTATGTTTTCATGTTTAAGCTTTAAAAAAAGTTTTTGTATTGAATATGTTGAATATTTGTATTAGGCCTATATCATAGCTATAATAAAATAATAGCTATTATTATGTCTTGTTATATTAAATAAAGTTGTTTAAATACGATTACAATACATGTATGAAACATATAGAGTAACGTGATACTAAGTTAGCTAGGTTTTAAATGGTTGGCTTTGAAGTTGGAGATGGTGTGAGTCACTGACTGTATGACTCTAAAATGTGAATTTTCTTCGGTTTACTCAAGTCAACTAATATTGTAAAGTTATTACCGACAGTGTTGCTACAAATCATTCTAGTATAACAGAGCGATACCTAGTTTAAAAAGTTTACAGTCAGAACAATATCCCATAGTGAACACAGTCATCAGTTAATTCTGCTGACATGGTCACATTGAGTCAGTATGATAAGGTGTTGATTATGAAGCTACTTTATGATATGGCCCATCCAGTTTGGAGCCTGTGGAAAAGGTTGAGACTGAGGAAAATAGGCCCCATCCTCCCTCCAGAATCCCAGTACTGCAGAAGAAGAGGTCCATCTGCAATGGGAAGAGTCAAGGACTGCATGTAGCTCCAACATCTCAGCAGTCAGGGAAGGCTACTGTTCCTCCCATCCGGAAGCCACTGCAACCCATCCGGACCAAGAGAGATCAAACCTGCGTGGTGAAAGACATCTACCTCCATAGCGCCAAGCCATTGAAGGCAGTCCATGGAGCCAATATGGCCACCAAGATGCCACTGCCTCCCATTAGAGTCATAGTCACTGTGCCAAACAATGATGCCAAGAAGGAGTCATTATGGACTGTCAGACCAGAGGTAAGCCCTTGTCCTGCTTCAAAGTTCAGAAGGCAGGTTGTGAAGAAACACGTCCAGTTCAAGACTCAGACCCTAACTGTACAGGATCTATCGCCATGCCCTGATAAGATGGTATGAGTTGTCTTCAACTTGGAGGCTGAGCAGGTGATGGAATATCTGTGTCACCCAGGAATTAAACCTGATCAAAAGTGGGGCCAACATGGATGCTCAGGCTTTGGAGGAGAGGAAAGCAAAGGAGCAGTTCAAGGTCAAGGTGAAGAAGTTCATCCAGGAGAACTGCCTGATGAAGGTGGATTCTGACCTATGGGAGATGATAAGAGATAACGAAGAGGAGGAAGAGAGGAAGAAAGAGGTGATGGAAAACGGAGGGGAAGAGGGCAGCATAGCAAGTAAGCCGAAGAAGACAGCAGCCAGGAGAAACGTGAGCAAGGACAGGGTCCAAGTCGAGAAGAGTGTGAAAGAGGAGGATGAGACAATGAAGGACAGAGAGGTAAATTAGTGCACTGCTGATCTAGTTCAGTGTTGTGATCATGTTTTAGGCTTATTTGTATTACATACTGTATATTGTATGTATGTTTCCAATTTAATTAGATGCATGGTACCTTTAGAGTGCCCAATATACCATCTGGCATGAGCTGTGCAATCATGTGTCCATCTGATAATGAGGAGTACCACAACGGAAATGCCTTTTAACTTTGTGTTTTTTGTCCTTGAGAATTTTAATGTGAGTAGTGTTGTATTCACAATGGCTGAAGCAACTCAATGTAGCCTGTTTTCAATTTGCCACATATATAAACAAATGAATTCCTTCATTCAGGTGGACACAAAACTTAGATTTGGGATGAGTGCAGCCAACTCCAAGCTGAAGCAGTGTGAGCACTGCGGCCGGTGCTTTGATCCTAGTCGCCTGGAGAAACACAGTGAGATCTGTGCCAAGCTCTCCTCCAAGAGCTCTAGACGGGGGGTCTATGACTCCACCAAGCACCGGCTCAAAGGCACTGTACTGGCTGGCTACGTGAAGCGATCCGTGGTGTGATGCACCAAGGGACCTAGGTCTGTCTGGAAATTACCACTCTTTTTGATTGAGCAGACAGACAGGACAGACAGACAGACAGGCAGGAGGAGCTGGACAGAGCGGATGAGCGGTGGGGCTGGGATTCGAGAGCACGCCAAAACAGACATAGATGTGCTGTGGGCATCGGCGGTGACTGCTATAGACCAATGTCAGACCGACCGCTAGACCACCTGTTGTTCAAAAGATGACCTCTGCCTTGGAATCGGCGACAGCTCCAATAAGAGGCAGTACTACTAGGAGGCAGTATTGTATCCAGAAACATCTCAGCCAACAGTATTCAGCAGTTCTTGACCCAACATATAGCGCTCTCTAGTGCAGGGTTTCCTAAACTGTTTTGCTTCGTGACCCAACCAATTTAGGTCTCTATGTAGTCGTGACCCACCGTAAAGGGTTGAGCGGTGAAAACACAAACTAAGACCCAAAAAATCATACAAATAATGAACCCTCTTATTCAAAACATCCAACTGAATGTAGATTTGAGTGTTTTGAGCACATTTTTTGTTACAACCCACAACACATTTCATCCCCTGTATCTACCTGGACCTCTGCTGCTACCCACGTGTGGCCCCGAACCCACAGTTTTGGAACCACTGCTCCGGAGTATAAATTAAGTGGAATATACAAGTTCTTTGTAGTAGTTGAGAACAGACTGGAATGAAATGGGACAGTCAGAAACAGGTAACAGTTCAATGTTTTTATTTCACTTCAGGCAAAGTCAGTGAAGCCACAAGCCAAGTTAACATTGACCAACAAGCCAAAAGTAGCCAGAGAAAATAACACATAACACAATAAGAGACAACAATAAAAATATATATTTTAAACATACAAAAGGATTGGTTAATGGTTTTGAGAGCATGGAACATTGATGTAAAAAAAAAAAAAAAAAAACGAACTCAATTGAGACTAAAAGCCTATTTAGTCCTTTCTGTGACAAACTAACACATTTTTTTTAACAGCTAACAACATGGCCAATCGCTGACTAACCCTAAAAGGCTAATCATAATCCTGATAGAAAATAACTTCACTGTTAGATTTACATGACTTATCGGGTCGAAGTTCAAGTATGAAAACATACGTAGGTCTTCCACCAAGCTAGTCCAATTCAGGCTCTATGAAGTAATTGCCTTTGACTGCCTATGTAAATGTAACCAGTGGGATCAAGACTAAGATCATGACGCGTCAGTGAGTTCATTTCAACAGTAGGGGGCAGAAGTAGACCATTTATTCTTTAAGTCAAATGTCAGTGAAGGGCCATAAATGTTATTTGGATTTCTATTGTGGAAATTGTTAGCAATCTTCCTCTCCTACTCTTTCTCCCTTTCACTTCTCGCATTAAAAATACTATTTTCTTTATGTGTTTTTAATCTCATATTATTGTTTACTTCCTCACTGTTCTGTTCCAATCTTTCCCCTCTCTCCTTCTCCTCTTTTTAAATACAGTTTGCCTGCTCAATATTCCAACATCCTCTACCTCTACCTCTTCCTCTCTTTTTGAACTCCGTATCTTCCTCATCATCTATTGTTTCCTTTCTGACCTCATCTCTTTTAGACTTCTACTTATCCTAGTCTCTTCCAACCTCTCACATCCTCCTCCTCCTCCTACTTCCACTACTCTCCCTCCCCTCCCACCTTCACCCACCTTCCTCCTCCTCTCCTTTCCTCCTCTCCTTTCCTCATCCTTCTCCTCTATGGCTTCCTGGCCTTCACAAAGAACACGCCCGTCACGTCGTCCACCCCCACCATCATGCCCTGGGGCAGCGTGTACACCTCCAGCCTCACCAACGTGTACCCACTGGCCCTCACGCTGGCACACACCTGGGCCTCATCCAGGGGCACCACAGGGATGCGCACACCGGGCCCCCCCATGTAGTAGCTCTCACCCAGGGCCCCGATGAGGAGCAGGTGGCCCCCGGGCCGGAGAAGGCCCCTGATGTGGCCCAGGGCCCGGGTGAAGGAGGCCAGGTCAGGACTGACGCTTTCCAGGCAGAAGCAGGACACCAGGCAGTCGGCGCCGGCAGTGGGGAGCTGGGAGTCAGGGTGCAGGGGGCGGGGGAGATGCACGTCGATGGGGAGAATGTCGGAGACAACAGAACGCAGGCGCGCGGCTTTCTCGGTCCACGCTGAAGGGCTGATCAGGACAATAAAACAACAAACAATACAAACAATTAAAAACAATAAACATACATTATTTAATGTCTGTCCTCAAAAGCCAGCACTTACTTGACCAATCAATATATGCTAGGAAGTCAGTCCCCGCACCTGGTTCCCCAGGTCTAAATCTGTTAGAGAGTTTATAGGCAAGAGTGAAAAGCAGCAGACTCTGTGGATGCGCCCCTCAAGGAGTTGAGTTTAACTCCTCAAATCATATTCATTAGGCACCAAATGGAAGAAAAGTGACTGAAACAGGAAGGGACAACCTGTTCAACCTGTTTAACTTGTCCAATATGAAACGCTTGCCTTTGTTTTCCGTTGCAAAACGTTTTGCGACGGTACGCACTAATGAGTACGACCCTGGTCTAACACTAACATCAGCACCCACCGTCGGCCCTCCAGCTTGCAGACATGCTGCAGGTAGGGGGTCCAGTCCAGGCTGCTGTAGCCCTCACCCTGCAGCCAACGCCTCAGCTCCTGCCTGTTCACCTCCAGGAAGTCTGTGAGAAACACAGTGTCGAACACCTCACAGCCGCTCAACACCTGGTATAGAGTGGGCCCTGAACCCACGTCCACCAACACGTCACCTCCCACGTCACCTGACAGAGAGGGCGGGGAAGTGAGGGGGAAGAGGAAAAGAGATTGAGGATTGGGGGAAGGGGGGTAGAGAGAAGGAGGGGAGAAAGGGAGGTAGAGGAGGGGGAGATAGAAAGGGAGGGAGAGGCAGGGAAGGGGGGTAGAGGAGGGTAGAGATAAGAGGGTGGGAGAGAGAGGGAGAGGAGAGTAGGGGAGGAAATAGAGAGAGTAAGGGTGGGAGAGAGAGGGAGAGGACAGGGAAGTAATGGTGGGAGAGAGAGGGAGATGACCGAAGAAGTCGACAGACAGAGGAGTAGAGAGAGAAGTGATACAACATTAAACATACTCACCCTTCCCATTTACAAATCTACTTTACATACACAAAAACACAGATATTGTACATATTTCAAATATCACACCCACCCTGAAAAATGTTATTCATACAGTCGCTCATAGACAGACAGACTGATGCACACAAACACAAGCGCACGCACACACACACACACACACACACACACACACACACACACACACACACACACACACACACACACACACACACACACACACACACACACACACACAAGTTGAGTTTAACACCTCAAATTGTATCGGCACCAAATGGAATAAAACTGACTGAAACAGTTTTCTTCCACAAACACAATGACGCAAACAAGCACGTATAAGCTTAAAATGTCGAGGAGCAATCGAATTAGATATTTTTTCCGACAGCTCAAACCGTTGCAATGTTGTCAAGGAGAGCGGTCACGTGTGTTTGTGAAGCAGAGGCTCACTGGTTTGAGCCCAGTATGGGGCAGTTGGAACATGTAGGAAGCTGTTAGCAACATGCTGACTGACCCCTGGTACAGACAGTGGTACCGTGGCATGGCTTGGCAGTTGGGCTCAACTCAACGGCTGGAGTAGCTCACTGTGTGGCGAGTTAAGAAGGGGTGAGTGTAACGGAGTTAAGAACGTACCACATCAAGCTTGAAATGTCGCGGATCGAGCTATCGAGATAGATTATTTTTCTGTGGCTCAAGCCTTTGGAACATTGACAAGGAGGGCGGTCAAGTGTGTTTGTGAAGAAGAGGATCACTGATTCGAGCCCAGTATGGGGCAGTCAGACAGTAGAGTAAGCTAAGCTTACCCATTGGCTCCAGGTCATCTACAAGTCTCTGCTAGGCAAAGCCCCGCCTTATCTCAGCTCACTGGTCACCATAGCAGCACCCACCCGTAGCACGCGCTCCAGCAGGTATATCTCACTGGACACCCCCAAAGCCAATTCTTACTTTGGCCGCCTTTCCTTCCAGTTCTCTGCTGCCAATGACTGGAAAGAACTGCAAAAGTCACTGAAGCTGGAGACTCATATCTCCCTCACTAGCTTTAAGCACCAGCTGTCAGAGCAGCTCACAGATCACTGCACCTGTACATAGCCCACCTGTAAATAGCCCATCCAACTACCTCATCCCCATACTGTATTTATTTATTTATCTTGCTCCTTTGCACCCCAGTATCTCTACTTGCACGTTCATCTTCTGCATATCTATCATTCCAGTGTTTAATTGCTAGATTGTAATTACTTCGCCTCCACGGCCTATTTATTGCCTTACCTCCCTTATCCTACCTCATTTGCACATGCTGTATATAAACTTTTTCTACTGTATTATTGACCGCATGTTTGTTTATCCCGTGTGTAACTCTGTGTGTTGTTGTATGTGTCGAACTGCTTTGCTTTATCTTGGCCAGGTCGTATTTGCAAATGAGAACTTGTTCTCAACCTGGACACCTGGTTAAATAAAGGTGAAATAAACTCAAATAAAAAAGCTGTTATCAGCACACTGATCCCGTTAGACACACACACTCTCACTCACCCTCGGTAAAAGCTCTGTGCAGACATCCTAGTTTCCAGGGTACGATGCTGTCTTGCCGGTCAAAGTCCGCCCGCGGTGGCATGTAGTTATACTGTAGATAGGCTGCTGGATCAAAGCCTTGGTAACAAGCTACCATCGCCGCCACCCCCTTCTCTCTCTCTCTATCGTTCTCTTCTTTTTCATTTTTTGCCTCCCTGTCCATGCCTTTTTCTCTCTATCAGAACCCCTCTTTCCCACTCGTGCCACTCCTTTCCTGTTCTCCCTTTTCTGCCTTTCTATCAGTGGGTCAGGGAAGGTGGGTGGAAAACGGTCTCTGTCTCCCCCAGTATTAATACCTGTGTGTCGTGTTGTGTGTGTGTGGTCAGTCTGTGCGTGTGCTTTGTCTATGTCTGTCTGTGTTCCTATGCTTTGGGGTAGTCTCTCTCTCTCTCTCTCTCTCTCTCTCTTTCTTTCTTATCAGACGAGATAGTGATCCCCTCTGCCTCTTTCTCGGACGGTGTGACCACCTGATACCTTTGGGCAATCCACTATTCCACTTCTCCTAGCACGGGGTACTGATACCATCATACAGAGGGCTTTCTCCCCAAGGAAATCCACTAATGGCTGCCCACACAAGCACTTCAAGGCCAGCAATCCCTGCTCTTATAGACTCTCTTATCTCCCCCATCGTAAAAAAGAGCTCTCAGGCAAAAAACAAACATAGAGGTTTAATCACTGTGAATTATCAGTCAGATGGCCATTTTGTTTTGCTGTACAGGGGGAGACCGAGAGGAAATTTGGGCTGTTTGGAGAGATATTGAAGTGGAAGGCAAGGATTGTTGTATGGATGAGGTAAGAAATGTCACTTAAGACTTCTACAACTCAAATGAAAAATGTCTAGAGAAATGTTGTGTCCATTTAACCCTCATCCTACCAACATATTTTACATACATGGATTACCAACGGGGGTCATTTTGACACCAAGAAGAAACTATTAGAAAAAGCAACAATCATAGCAAAATATTAACTTAATTCTTATCAAAACATAAATATTCATATAATTAATGTAATCTGAAATAAAAACAAATACCCCAAAAGACTGTTATTTTAGCAAAATTAAAGTTAATTTGCATATTCCATAAAACAAAGTTATAAATGTTTCCCTTAAATAATGTGCAGCTTTTTTCAAAGTACAGTCCACATTAGTACTAAAAAGCTGATTTACCATAATTTGTTGTAGTATCACTTAGTTTTGAGAATTTTGAAGTACATTTTCAATATTTAATATTTATGTATTAAAAACGACTGCCATATAAAGGGGAGGTACAGTGGGGCAAAAAAGTATTTAGTCAGCCACCAAGTTCTCCCACTTAAAAAGATGAGAGGCCTGTAATTTTCATCATTATGTATTAGGTACACTTCAACTAATACCGACAATTTTTTTTTAATCCAGAAAATCTCATGGTAGGATATTTTATGAATTTATTTGCAAATTATGGTGGAAAATAAGTATTTGGTCACCTACAAACAAGCAAGATTTCTGGCTCTCACAGACCTGTAACTTCTTCTTTAAGAGGCTCCTCTGTCCTCCACTCGTTACCTGTATTAATGGCACATGTTTGAGCTTGTTATCAGTATAAAAGACACCTGTCCACAACCTCAAACAGTCACACTCCAAACTCCACTATGGCCAAGACCAAAGAGCTGTCAAAGGACACTAGAAACAAAATTGTAGACCTGCACCAGGCTGGGAAGACTGAATCTGCATTAGGTAAGCAGCTTGGTTTGAAGAAATCAACTGTGGGAGCAATTATTAGGAAATGGAAGACATACAAGACCACTGATATTCTCCCTCGATCTGGGGCTCCACGCAATGATCCCAGAACCACACGGGGGGACCTAGTGAATGACCTGCAGAGAGCTGGGACCAAAGTAACAAAGCCTACCATCAGTAACACACTACGCCGCCAGGGACTCAAATCCTGCAGTGCCAGACGTGTCCCCCTGCTTAAGCCAGTACATGTCTAGGCCCAACTGAAGTTTGCTAGAGAGCATTTGGATGATCCAGAAGAAGATTGGGAGAATGTCATATGGTCAGATGAAACCAAAATATAACTTTTTGGTAAAAACTCAACGCGTCGTGTTTGGAGGACAAAGAATGCTGAGTTGCATCCAAAGAACACCATACCTACTGTGAAGCATGGGGGTGGAAACATCATGCTTTGGGGCTGTTTTTCTGCAAAGGGACCAGGACGACTGATCCGTGTAAAGGAAAGAATGAATGGGGCCTTGTATCATGAGATTTTGAGTGAAAACCTCCTTTCATCAGCAAGGGCATTGAAGATGAAACGTGGCTGGGTCTTTCAGCATAACAATGATCCCAAACACACGGGCAACGAAGGAGTGGCTTCGTAAGAAGCATTTCAAGGTCTTAGAGTGGCCTAGCCAGTCTCCAGATCTCAACCCCATAGAAGATCTTTGGAGGAAGTTGAAAGTCTGTGTTGCCCAGCAACAGCCCCAAAACATCACTGCTCTAGAGGAGATCTGCATGAATGAATGGGCCAAAATACCAGCAACAGTGTGTGAAAACCTTGAAAACATTTGACCTCTGTCATTGCCAACAAAGGGTATATAACAAAGTATTGAGATAAACTTTTGTTATTGACCAAATACGTATTTTCCACCATAATTTGCAAATAAATTCATAAAAAATCCTACAATGGGATTTTCTGGATTTTTTTTCTCATTTTGTCTGGCATAGTTGAAGTGTACCTATGATGAAAATTACAGGCCTCTCTCATCTTTTTAAGTGGGAGAACATGCACAATTTCTCACGTTCTGACCTTTATTTCCTTTGTTTTGTCATTATTTAGTATGGTCAGGGCGTGAATTGGGTGGGCAGTCTATGTTTGTTTTTCTATGTTTTGGGGTATTTCTATGTTTCGGCCTAGTATGGTTCTCAATCAGAGGCAGGTGTCATTAGTTGTCTCTGATTGAGAATCATACTTAGGTAGCCTGGGTTTCACTGTGTGTTTGTGGGTGATTGTTCCTGTCTCTGTGTTTTGCACCAGATAGGGCTGTTTTTGGTTTTCCACGTTTATTGTTTTGTAGTGTTCATGTTTATCTGTTTTTATTAAACATGAATCAATATAACCATGCTGCGTTTTGGTCCGCCTCTACTTCACCACAGGAAAACCCTGACACAATTGGTGGCTGACTAAATACTTTTTTGCCCCACTGTACATCTAATTTTGAAATATATGTAATTTTACTGACAAAAAGTGATCCTGAGAGACAATGACCAAAAATATGTCTTTGTTTTCTTTATTTACTTACCCCACAGCCAGCATTAGCATCGCTGCTAGTGATATAATGGGAATGGTAGGGCGGGACCTATCCTCAAAAAACACTTAAAACCAAATGGTATAGCAACCCAAATCCCATAAAAATACGCATATACAGTGCCTTGCGAAAGTATTCGGCCCCCTTGAACTTTGCGACCTTTTGCCACATTTCAGGCTTCAAACATAAAGATATAAAACTGTATTTTTTTGTGAAGAATCAACAACAAGTGGGACACAATCATGAAGTGGAACGACATTTATTGGATATTTCAAACTTTTTTAACAAATCAAAAACTGAAAAATTGGGCGTGCAAAATTATTCAGCCCCTTTACTTTCAGTGCAGCAAACTCTCTCCAGAAGTTCAGTGAGGATCTCTGAATGATCCAATGTTGACCTAAATGACTAATGATGATAAATACAATCCACCTGTGTGTAATCAAGTCTCCGTATAAATGCACCTGCACTGTGATAGTCTCAGAGGTCCGTTAAAAGCGCAGAGAGCATCATGAAGAACAAGGAACACACCAGGCAGGTCTGAGATACTGTTGTGAAGAAGTTTAAAGCCGGATTTGGATACAAAAAGATTTCCCAAGCTTTAAACATCCCAAGGAGCACTGTGCAAGCGATAATATTGAAATGGAAGGAGTATCAGACCACTGCAAATCTACCAAGACCTGGCCGTCCCTCTAAACTTTCAGCTCATACAAGGAGAAGACTGATCAGAGATGCAGCCAAGAGGCCCATGATCACTCTGGATTAACTGCAGAGATCTACAGCTGAGGTGGGAGACTCTGTCCATAGGACAACAATCAGTCGTATATTGCACAAATCTGGCCTTTATGGAAGAGTGGCAAGAAGAAAGACATTTCTTAAAGATATCCATAAAAAGTGTTGTTTAAAGTTTGCCACAAGCCACCTGGGAGACACACCAAACATGTGGAAGAAGGTGCTCTGGTCAGATGATACCAAAATTGAACTTTTTGGCAACAATGCAAAACGTTATGTTTGGCGTAAAAGCAACACAGCTCATCACCCTGAACACACCATCCCCACTGTCAAACATGGTGGTGGCAGCATCATGGTTTGGGCCTGCTTTTCTTCAGCAGGGACAGGGAAGATGGATGGAGCCAAATACAGGACCATTCTGGAAGAAAACCTGATGGAGTCTGCAAAAGACCTGAGACTGAGATGGAGATTTGTCTTCCAACAAGACAATGATCCAAAACATAAAGCAAAATCTACAATGGAATGGTTCAAAAATAAACATATCCAGGTGTTAGAATGGCCATGTCAAAGTCCAGACCTGAATCCAATCGAGAATCTGTGGAAAGAACTGAAAACTGCTGTTCACAAATGCTCTCCATCCAACCTCACTGAGCTCGAGCTGTTTTGCAAGGAGGAATGGGAAAAAATTTCAGTCTTTCGATGTGCAAAACTGATAGAGACATACCCCAAGCGACTTACAGCTGTAATCGCAGCAAAAGGTGGTGCTACCAAGTATTAACTTAAGGGGGCTGAATAATTTTGCAGTTTTTGATTTGTTAAAAAAGTTTGAAATATCCAATAAATATCGTTCCACTTCATGATTGTGTCCCACTTGTTGTTGATTCTTCACAAAAAAATACAGTTTTATATCTTTATGTTTGAAGCCTGAAATGTGGCAAAAGGTCGCAAAGTTCAAGGGGGCCGAATACTTTCGCAAGGCACTGTATATTTGAGCAATTACGTTTACTTTTGATACTTAAATATATTTAAAACTAAATACTATTTGACTTTTACTCAAGTAGTATTTTACTGGGTGACTTTCCTTTTTATTTGAGTCATTTTCTTTTAAGGTATCTTTACTTTCACTCAAGTATGATATCGAGTCATTTTTCTACCACTTGTTATATCTCTGCAGATTATCTGTCTATCTGGTCTTTGAAGGAATAGAGAACTGCACCTTTCTACCAAATCATTATGGGCGCAATTACATGTTGGGAGCAATTAAGTGCTAGGCACAAAATTACCCCAAAGGTGATTGGTTGCATCACTGCCTGTTATGGCAACTGCTTGGACTCCGACCGCAAGGCACTACAAAGGGTAGTGCGTATGGCCCAATACATCACTGGGGCCAAGCTTCCTGCCATCCAGGACCTCTATACCAAGCGGTGTCAGAGGAAGGCCCTAAAAATTGTCAAAGACTCCAGCCACCCTAGTCATAGACTGTTCTCTCTGCTACTGCATCCGCAAGCGATACCTGAGCACCAAGTCTAGGTCCAAAGGGCTTCTCAACAGCTTCTACCCCCAAGCCATAGGACTCCTGAACAGCTAATCAAATGGCTACCCAGACTGTTTGCATTGCCCCCCACCCCCCTCTTTTACTCTGCTGCTATTCTCTGTTTATAATCTATGCATAGTCACTTCAACCTCTAGGGGATCGGTGCCCCCGCCCCATGGCATGGTTGAGCTAACGCAGGCTAATGTGATTAGCATGAGGTTGTAAGTAACAAAAAAAATACATATTTGATATGGGCAGAAAGCTTAAATTCGTGTTAATCTAACTGCACTGTCCAATTTACAGTAGCTATTACAGTGAAAGAATGCCATGCTATTGTTTGAGGAGTGCACAATTATGAACTTGAAAATGTATTAATAAACGAATTAGGCACATTTGGGCAGTCTTGATACAACAGTTTGAACAGATATGCAATGGTTCATTGGATCAGTCTAAAACTTTGCACATACACTGCTGCCATCTAGTGGCCAAAATCGAAATTGCGCCTGGGCTGGGTTAACGGCCTTGCTCAGGGGCAAAACCACTGAGTTGTGTCCTGTCAGCTCGGGGATTCAATCCAGCAACCTTTTGGTTACTGGCCAAACACTCTAACCTCCAGGCTGTGTGTGTGTGTGTGTGTGTGTGTGTGTGTGTGTGTGTGTGTGTGTGTGTGTGTGTGTGTGTGTGTGTGTGTGTGTGTGTGTGTGTGTGTGTGTGTGTGTGTGTGTGTGTGTGTGTGTGTGTGTGTGTGTAAATCTTTCGAAAGGGTTAGGATAAAGAAGAACTGTAAGGAAAATACAGTAGATGAATAAATTATTTTTCTTAAAGGTTAAAAAAGCTGAATTTATTTATTTTACAATCTACCATTGCAGCTTCATTGACATTATTGTGCTAATTTTGTTAAAAGTTTTTGAAATATCAATAGTGAAAAATCTACATTGAAGTAATCTATGTCAAATATGGCGGTGTCCTTGGTTATAAAATTATGTGGTGCATTTGGTATTTGGTGATAGCAATGCTACGGTAAAGGCTTCCTTTTATTCTACACACGGTAGAGCTTGGTCAGTCATTATGAGAGAGGGGATGATAAGGTTCTGCAAAAAGATGATTCTGAGATAATTGGTTTTAAAGGTCCAAAGCCTCGTAACACAATCCCAGTCCCATCCAATAACTACATCATAATAAAGCTACGGTCTGGGTTTTGGGAAGCTGTTCAATCATCCTTGATATTTGCCCATTTATATTTTGAAGGATATACTGTAACTCAACTCATGAGCTTAGTTTAACCGTCTATCTTTATCATAACCCCAAATATAAGGTTTTATTCATTGTTTACAAAGAAGAGGATTGTAAACATAACATATACAGCCTCAAAATATGGTTAAAACTATCATTACTGTGATCTCATGGAAGCCCACACCAGTCCAAAATGGGCTAGCTCATCACAGGCTAGCCCATACCAAGCCCACACCAGCCCAACACGGGCTAGCTCATCACAGGCTAGCCCACACCAAGCCCACACCAAGCCCACACCAGCCCAACACGGGCTAGCTCATCACAGGCTAGCCCACACCAAGCCCACACCAGCCCAACACGGGCTAGCTCATCACAAGCTAGCCCACACCAAGCCCACACCAAGCCCACACCAGCCCAACACGGGCTAGCTCGTCACAGGCTAGTCCACACCAAGCCAAACACGGGCTCGTCCATGCTGGTTCAACGGTTATGGGGCCCTCATTGGACCAAGCGTGTGCAGGTAGAATAGCATCGTCCCAATGGGGGAAAGTGTTTTATGCTGTTCCACTCACTTGTAGTGGTCGGGGTTCATTCAAATTTGGTGGCGTAGTTTGCAAAGAGTTTTTTTGTGCGCTAGTTACTAAGAGTGTTCCAGTTGAAGTTTTCTGTTGTATGACGCCAGTAAATGTGGAACGCTTGTACACTGCCATTCTAAAGCTTTAAAAAAATGCTAATATGAAGGCATGTGACATATTACAAACGTCTGTTGCTAGGTAGTAAAATTCAAAGGCTCGTAAATGTTGCAATTTATGGATTACTGTTACAGTATTTGAATAAACTTGCAATAAATGCATTTAAAGCAATAAATAACACCTGCTTCCCTCTCCAATCTCATCGGCACTGAGACGGTCTCTTTGTCTCACACACACGCCAAACACACACACACGCACGCACGCACGCACACACACAGGGACTCTATTGACATGAATTTAGCAACGCTATGAAAGACAACAGTGCGAGGGCATCAAAGCACGACAGGAAAAATGTGCACAGCTTATTCAATTTGCACCACAGTCAACGATGGTACTGTCTCCACATTTTCCCCCTCAGTCAGATGCCACAGAGATCCAATTTAAAGGGCTTACTCTGGGCTCCAATGGTATGAGGTCAGATCATAGAGAGGTCAATGCGTGTGCATTCTTTTTTGTATAGATTGAGTGTCTTGTCAAAACATAAAGCTTACAAAGATCCGGGTATGAAACTAGCCATAAACATACTGTAGACAAGGGGCAGAGTGAAAGGAGTACACATCCACGTATGCACATGTACACAAGCACGCAAGCACATGTACTTACTTCTGTTTGATATGAAGGTTTTCACCGCCTGAACAGTGGAAAACACAGATAGACGATTGAATCCAGCCCAAAGTACACAACAGTTGAGAGCCATTAGGCATAAATGCAGGCTTTCTCCTAAATCTGTTTTATATATCAAAGAAGAGATCCAGGGTCGTATTCATTAGGCACCAAAACGGACGAAAACATACTGAAAGAAGGAAGGACTACCTGACCAACTGTCGTATCCCATCACAACCCAAAATATAATCTTGATCTACTTTAATGTTAGTTCACAATGTAAACAAACACTGTATAGCCTGAAAACATGGTTACAACTATAATGTTGATATCATGGATGGTCAGTCCTTGCATCCAGAGCTCTGTCAATGAAATTGAGAGTGGTTACATTTCTCCAGCCCCATCCCTTGGCTTTCACTAAAACTGTGGTGGGGTGCCCGCTTTGCTATTGTTTCATGTGCAGATTGCCCCTTTAAGAAACACTTGTTTTCATTTTGCATATATTTTTTCTTCTTCTATGTTTCGCTACGTTGTGCACTAATGAATATGACCCTGGTTAGTTCCTTTAGCTCAGGGATGGCAAAATTAGTAGAATTGCATGAAATTAGTTATATTTTGCACCCCATGGAAAATTTGGTAGAATTGCAGCAAACTTGCTTTTTTTCTCTTCGCTCTCAAGAGGAGAGCCGCTAAAATGTTTGGCTCGCAAGGTGGGGTGGGCCCCAACAAAATTTTGCTTAGGGCCCCCAAAAGGCTAGGGCCTGGTCTGACTGCATGTGTGGGTATGGATGCAGACCCACAAACCATAGTGGCTCCTCATGAGTTTTTGTGGCCCCCACCCCCTTCAGAACTGCCCATCCCTGATCTAGCTCCTGTACTGTGTCCATTCTAGGACACCCGCAGCATACCGTTTATAGAATGGTAGTTGAATTGGTCATTTATTTTAAACCAGTCTCAGCAAAGTAGTTCTAACACCTCTCTCATCCTTAGTGTCTGACCCAGAATCTGTGCTGGGATAAGCTTCTATCAAACACACCACTGAGTGTCCCAATGAACACATCCAAACGTGCCACAGCCAGCGTCCAATCAGGGCATGTCGGGTGGAGTTCGGAACATGATAGATGATATTAGAATATTTAGTGTAGGATCACAATACTATTTTGAATGGGAGAGGTAAGGTTTTAATGAGAGCTGTATTATACATTTTGCTTTTGAATCCATATTTACACAGCCACCAATTCAGGGCCGGCCCTAAGTGAGATTTGGTTGGGGGCCCCCCCACCTAAGGGGGGCTAAACCTTTGTTGAGCGACTGCCCCTAAAAATCAACTTCTTGTTTACAAATGACCTATGTTGCATCGATATGAGTCAGAAACATTTATTCTAATGTCAAAAATTGACTACAAAATGTAAATAGTATTATTTTGGTCATAACGTCAGTCTGTCACGTAAGGAAGGGCACCGTAAGTAACGGCTGTTGTCGGGAGAAGAAGATGAGGACCAAGGTGCAGCGTGGTAAGCGTTAATCATTTTAATAAACTTTACTGAACACTAAATACAAAGTAACAAACGAGAACAACCGAAACAGATCCGTCAGGTGCAACACACACTTAACAGAAAATAACCACCCACAAACAAAAGTGGGAAAACAGGCTACCTAAGTATGGTCCTCAATCAGAGACAACAATTGACAGCTGCCTCTGATTGGGAACCATACCAGGCCAAACACATAGAAATATAACACACAGAACAAAACATAGAATGCCCATCCCAAATCACGCCCTGACCAAACTAAAATAGAGACATAAAAAAGGATCTAAGGTCAGGACGTGACACCGTAACAGTTTTCCTTGGGTTGGGTTTATTTCAATCCTTCTCACATGCCCACAGCTGGCAGTGGCAGCACCCAAGTAATCGTCAATTCGGAGCACAGCTGCATGCAACCCAAATGTAATGCCCATGGTCAATTTGGTTAGGAATTCAATATCCCTATGGGGCAGGTTAAGGACCATCAGTTAGTTACACAATGTACAGTGTGTGGTCTGCATATTGGAAGCAGCGGCTCTGCACACACACACACACACACACACACACACACACACACACACACACACACACACACACACACACACACACACACACATACACACACACACACACACACACACACACACACACACACACACACACACACACACACACACACTAACAGTGCCAGGTACGAGTTGGGTTCCCCTTAGGACAGAGGGAGATGGAGAGATAGACAGCGAGCGGTAGGGAGGTAGAGAAAGGAGGAAGATAAGAAACAGGCAGACAATGAGAATAGAGCAGAAATGGACAGATGAAAAAGAGAGGGCAGATAAAGAAATAATGGACGTTAATTAGACTCAATGACCTGAAAGCAGACGTCAAATTCATTTCTTCTGAAAGGGATTGTGCAGCTCAATGACTTTGAAGTTACTTTGAGATGATTTGGGTATGAAATGTAACCCATGCTAACCAGTGGTGTAAAGTACTTAAGTAAAAATACTTTAAAGTACAACTTCAGTAGTTTGTTGGGGTATCTGTACTCTACTATTTATATTTTTGACAACTTTTACTTTTACTTCACTACATTACTAAAGAAAACAATGTACTTTTTACTCCTTACATTTTCCCTGACACCCAAAAGTACTCGTTACATTTAGAATGATTAGCAGGACAGGAAAATGGTCCAATTTGCACACTTATCAAAATAATGTCCCTGTTCATTCCTACTGCCTCAGATCTGGCGGACGAAAACAAAATGTTTATGTCGGAGTGTTGGAGTGTGCCCCTGGCTATCCGTAAATTTAAAAAAACAAGAAAATCGTGCTGTCTGGTTTGCTTAATATAAGGAATGTGAAATTATTTATAATTATACTTTTACTTTTGATTCTTTAAGTATATTTTAGCAATTACATTTACTTTTGATACTTAAGAATATTTAAAACCAAATACTTTTACTTAAGTAGTATTTTACCTGGTGACTTCCATTTTTTCTTGAGTCTTTTTTATTAAGGTATCTTTACTTTCACTAAAGTACGACATTAAGTCATTTTTCCACCACTGGCTATATCTCTGAAGATTATCTCTGCAGAGTTTCAGGCCCCGGAGTGAACATAATTGTACACTCGTAAAACCGACAAAAAATTAGGGATATGGGGCTTACGTTGCAAACTTCCCTTGCTTGGCTAATCATTTAGACCACCCTCCAAGATGGCGACAGGGATTTCCCCCAAGGTAAGTGGACGAGGGTGTCTTTTAAGTGTTTGGACCGCAGCCCTTGTGTCCGAAGTCTGAATCAATCCCTGATTAGAGAGAACAATGGTCCGTGGTGACATTTCCCCTAGGTACAGATCTAGGATCAGCTTCCCCTCCACCTATCCTAACCTTAAACCTTAGTGCGGTGAATGAACCCAAGATCAGTGTCTCGGGGCAACTTCACCCAACACCGAAAATCAGCTGCACTGACTTGAGAAGAGGGGGGGGGGGGCGTACAGTGTCAGTCATTTGTCCTGCTACTGTCCTATACTGACATCTAGTGGCCAACAGTGATATCGCACATACTTTGTCCTGTGAATGTTACGCATGCACACGCACGCACGCACGCACGCACACACACATATTAGTATCATAGCAATTGTTTTATTAACAAACATGGGAGTATCCATATACTTTTAAAAAATGCAGACAATGCACATGGTTAAACAAAAAACGAACTTTTACTTTTCTTTAGTACCCTGCGCAACAAGCTACATGCTAACTGTTTCATCAACGTTACAAAAAAAATAGTACTTCCACATATCAAAGCAGACGAAACTAGCCCTCAATGTCGTGGTCACGTTCCAGGCTGTGTTTATTACATGCACCGTGCAGAATATCAGACCTTTTCCGAGTGAAGACATGCTTCATTCGCCTGAAACAGTCCTACAGCAAACCATTCTTGAAAAGTGCTTAACGTTAGCTTGTTTATTTGTTTTACGATGGCAGATGAAAGTTGCTATCAAAAGGTTATCACAGTAATACAAAATAAAAGGCTATAACACTGCAAATCAGCTTTTACCCGCCAATGTTGTACATCATAAAAATAAGCTAAACCTTACTATATTAAAGGCTGATTGAAGTGTATTGCAAGTTACTGATACCCAATCGTACAGTAGAACAATATACACTCTTGAAACAGATGCCGGCTTAAACCCTTGAACTAAGTGGTTGGCACAGTACAACTGCATGTCTGCCATTTTTAGCATGGCTGATAAGGCTCTAAAGCTCTATCTGCAAAAACATTCCACTTGCATAACATGGGACAGCTGTGCTAGTAGTGTATTGCCTTTGCTCATGGCGACTGGAAATACAATAAACACACAATAGGCTTTTTTTTAATCACCAACCCACTTTGAGTGTAATGATACGTTCTGCTACTTACATGATACTGTACCTTCTAACACAAGAAAATGTCAAATACAGTGGGGCGAAAAAGTATTTAGTATTTAGTCACGTAACAGACACCAATTGTGCAAGTTCTCCCACTCAAAAAGATGAGAGAGGCCTGTAATTTTCATCATAGGTACACTTCAACTATGACAGACAAAATGAGGAAAAAAATCCAGAAAATCACAATGTAGGATTTTTTATGAATTTATTTGCAAATTATGGTGGGGGGGGGGTATATGAAACAATACAAATCTGGGTCTATAGTGAAAAAGTATTTGCTGCACCCAAGGCAGCAGCTACTCCTCCTGGGGTCCAGCAACATTGAGGAAGTTATGTACAATTTAGAATATTACATGACATGTCATAACACTGTGGGGTGCAATGCACATTTATGTTGACCACTTAAATGCTTAGACACAGCATAGAACTGGCTCTGTATCCTCACTGCCAGAGCCGCCCTGGCGCTGCATCCTCACTGACAGGGGCGGCAGGGTAGCCTAGTGGTTAGTGTTACACTAATAAACAGAAGGTTGCAAGTTCAAATCCCGGAGCTGACAAGGTACAAAACTGTCCTTCTGCCCCTGAACAGGAAGTTAACCCACTGTTCCTAGGCCATCACTGAAAATAAGATTTCGTACTTAACTGACTTGCCTAGTAAAATAAAATAGAGAAGATACACTGTCTTCTATCAAAGACTTCCCTCCTCCCAGTGACGTAGCCAGAAATGTGTTAGTTGGGTGGGCCTGCAGAAATGTGTATGGCTTTTATAGCTATTCTACACATTTTGCCATTTAGGCTGAAATATAATGTTGCCATTTTTAAGCAAATTTCCTGCAATTCTACACATTTTGCCATGGGGCAGAGTGGAAAATGTGCAGTTTTATTGCTCATCTCATGCTATTCTACACAATTTGCCATGAGGCTGTGAACATTTAGCATTTATAAAGCTAATTAAAGCTAAAATATACAGTAGGTGTGTTGACTGCGATACAGGCACTGGATTATGAGCTGTCTTGTTTGCTAAATGAACAAATGAAGTAGTCAGTGGCATGGTGCATATAGCCATAGGAGCACAGTGACATATGCCTTTCAGTTAGTTATTTTTGGCAACCCATCCAGTGAGAGTGAATGTCATTCCAGGTCATCTTTTCTGTTACATTTCATCAAATCTGACTAACCCAGTGCACTGCTTGCTTTCTATCTGATGGCTTTTAAATGTTTAGGTAAAAATACATAATAATGTCCTATTTGGAAAACTGACAAGCAAAGAGCATAACATTTATATAGAAAAACATGAGTGGGTGTGCCTGCAGTAGAAAGGATACCTAGTCAGATGTCCAACTGAATGTATTCAACTGAAATGTGTCTGCTGCATTGAACCCAACCCCTCTGAATCAGAGAGGTGCGGGGGGCTGCCTTCATTGACATCCACAGCACCCAGGGAACAGTGGGTTATGCACCTTGCTCAGGAGAAGAACAACAGATTCTTACCTTGTCAGCTCGGGGATTTGATCCAGCAACCTTCCGGTTACTGGACCAATGCTCTAACCACTAGGCTAGTGTGTGTGCATGGAAGCTGCCACTTACCTGTCCTGTGGGTGCGAGATGAGGCTGAGGCTGTGCCAATGAATGCTATAGCTCTCCCAGTCCTCCTGAACACTGCAGTCCAGCTTGGTCACCCGCACACTGCCCCCTGCCTTACCCATCAGCATGCTGACGCTCTGCATTCTCCCACTTCGTCTATCTGTCTGTCTCTGTCTGCTGGTCTGTCTGTCCGTCCGTCTCCGTCTGTCTGTCACAATGTCTGTCTGTCGCTCAGTTTGTTCGTCTGTCCTTCCTTACGTCTGTCTGTCTCTTTGTCTCTGTCTGTCGGTCTGTCCCTAGTTCTTGCTGGCCGGCTGGCTATATACCAATAAAATGCAAATTAATTACTTAAAAATAATACAATGCGATTTTCTGGATTTTTGTTTTAGATTCCGTCTCTCACAGTTGAAGTGTACCTATGATAAAAAATTACAGACCTCTACATGCTTTGTAAGTAGGAAAACCTGCAAAATCGTCAGTGTATCAAATACTTGTTCTCCCCACTGTAGATGTGTGGATGGAGAACTTTGTCAGCTGTGTGTGTGTGTGTGTGTGCTAGCTATGAGTACTGAGAGGATTATATACCCCTCTGCTGCTATTTTAGAGGGGCACAATGCACACCCTGGGATTGGTGACACTGTACACCAATTTAAAAAGTTGGAACTCACAAACCAGAGATAATAAGAGAGATGTTGGGGAAAGGGGAAACCAGCAAAGACGGAGAACTCGCTGTCATACGCACGCACGCACGCACACACACACACACACACACACACACACACACACACACACACACACACACACACACACACACACACACACACACACACACACACACACACACAAGAGATGACAATGGGGGAGACCAAATCCTTCCAAAATACCCTCCAGCCACAGTACATTACAACTCTGCATTAGTGCCCTGTGGTATACGGTATAATATACCACAGCTGTCAGCCTATCAGCCAACCAACCACCCAGTTTATAACAGACCGTATACCACAGGTATGACAAAACATGTATTTTTACTGCTCTAATTACATTGGTAACCAGTGTATGAAGCAATAAGGCACTTTGGGGATTTGTGGTTTATGGCCACTATACCACAGCTAAGGGCTGTTTCCAGGCACTCCGGGTTGCGTTGTTCATAAGAACAGCCTTTAGCCATGGTATATTGACCATATACCACACCTCCTCGGGCCTTATTGCTTAAAAATCCTATATATATATTTTTTTAAATGGTCTGGCTCCCTAGTGGTTAGGGGCCCTACACACAGCGCTTAGTCTGCCTATAGGAAGAGGAGGCTCTGTGCACACGTACACACACACACAGAGCCAGGTACGAGTTGGGTTCCCCTTAGGACAGAGGGAGATGGAGAGATAGACAGCGAGCGGTAGGGAGGTAGAGAAAGGAGGAAGATAAGAAACAGGCATACAATGATAATAGAGCAGAAATGGACAGATGAAAAAGAGAGGACAGATAAAGAAATAATGGACGTTAATTAGACTCAATGACCTGAAAGCAGACGTCAAATTCATTCCCGAAATGTATGTGCAGCTCAATGACTTTGAAGTTACTTTGAGATGATTTGGGTATGAAACGTAACACATGCTCACTGGTGGGACATTGACTTAGTGGTTTTTGAATATTAGTTTTCCTAAATATTATCAGTTGCTGGCAGTTACTTGTTCTGCAAAACCAATTGCAGTCTCTCCCTGACTATAGGTAAGGAAACAAATCTGTAAATGTGTAATTTGGCTGAATTATTCCTTTAATATCACTGATTGGCCAGATTCCAATCACATAGGCTGCTTTATACACGTGTAAGTTCAAGGTAAGGTTTTATTAGTCATACTGTATGAGAGGCAGGCCGCACAATTATTATATTTTTTCCCCACTAACTGGTATTTTGACAAATCATATCAGATCTTTTTCAGAGCCGATCTGATTGGTCAAAAGGCAGATTTGTGAAAAAAACATGACAGAATTGTGCAGCCTGTGTGAACGCAGCCCTGGTGTCCCAGGTCTGAATCAGTCCCTGATTAGAGACAATAATGTCCCAGGCTGAAGTTTCCCCCAGGTACATATCTAGGATCAGCTTCCCCTCCACTAATCCTAACCTTAACCATTAGTGAAGTAAATGCAAAACTGACCCAAGATCAGTGCATAGGGGCAACTTCACCCTACACCGAAAATCAGATGCACTGACTTGAGAAGAGGGGGAGTATAGTGTCAATTATTTGTCCTGCTACCAACGTAGACTGACATCTAGTGGCCAACAGTAATATAATACAGACTGTGCTGGGAATGTAAAGCACCCACACCCACACACATTATAGTAACATAGAAATTGTATTGTTAACAGACATTGGAGTATCCATATACTTTAAATATGCAGACATGGTTAAACAAAACATGACTTTCACTTTTCTTCAGTACCATGCACAACACGCTAGGCTACATGCTAACTGTGCACAGAGCATGCACTGTGAGTTCAGTACCCCTTTCAAAACAACTTCTACAAAACAACTTCTACATATCAAAGCAGATGAAACTAGCCCTCAATGTAATGGTCGCGATCTAGGCCATGTTTATTGCATCTGCACTGTGCAGAAAATCAGACCTCACAAAGCCCGGAGAAGGGTCTTGCTTGAATTGCGTCTTTCTTGAATTGTGTCGTGTCCCCCCGCGTTTGAAACCATGAAAAATACTTTAAAAATGTCAAATAGTTACACATCATACATGTTTTTTTGTTTATCACGAGCTGTTTATCAATGATAAACATATACTGCATTCGGAAAGTATTCAGACCCCTTGACTTTTTCCACAGTGTTATATTACAGCCTTATTCTAAAATGGATTAAATAAAAACATTTCCTCTTCAAACTACACACAATACCCCATAATGACACAGCGAAAAACAGGTTTTAGAAATTTTTGCAAATGTATAATAATAAAAAACAGAAAAACCTTATTTAAATAAGTATTTGGACTCTGCTATGAGACTCGAAATTGAGCTCAAGTGCACCCTGTTTCCATTGATCATCATTGAGATGCTCCTACAACTTGATTGAGTCCACCTGTGGTAAATTCAATTGATTGGACATGATTTGGAAAGGCACACACTTGTCAATATAAGGTCCCACATTTAATAGTGCATGTCAGAGCAAAACAGATCTGGGGAAGGGTACCAAAATATGTCTGCAGTATTGAAGGTCACTACTTTTTTTTTTTTTTGCCCTTTTTCTCCCCAATTTCATGGTATCCAATTGTTTTTTTAGTAGTTACTATGTTGTCTCATCACTACAATCCCGTACGGGCTCAGGAGAGACGAAGGTTGAAAGTCATGCGTCCTCCGATACACAACCCAACCAAGCCACACTGCTTCTTAACACAGCGTGCATCCAACCCGGAAGCCAGCCGCACCAATGTGTCAGAGGAAACACTGTGCACCTGGCAACCTTGGTTAGTGTGCACTGCGCCCAGCCCACCACCACAGGAGTCACTGGTGCTTCCTGATGAGACAAGGATATCCCTACTGACGCTAAGCAAATTGTGCGTTGCCCCACGGACCTCCTGGTCATGGCCGGTTACAACAGAGCCTGGGCGCGAACCCAGGGTCTCTGGTGGCACAGCTGGCGCTGCAGTACAGCGCCCTTAACCACTGCACCACCCGGGAGGCTGGCCTCTGTCATTAATGTGTAATGTAACAAAATGTGGAAAAAGTCAAGGGGCCTGAATGCTTTCCCGAATGTATGCATTGTTTAAAGTCGTTAGGGCAAGCAAATTGGCTTGTCCCAGTAGCGATGAGTAGTAGTGACATGTTTTGGGGATTTAGAGATATCTATCAATCATTTTAAATGCTAGAAAGTAAACAAAATTATTTAAATATTGTATAGATCAATAAAAACAAAGAATGCTATTAGAATACTTTTATAAGAATGATATTAAAACCAATATAATATGTGTCCCTAAGTTTTATTTCATTGGTGTTACTGCCTTGAATATCACTCATTACAAAGATATACAAGAACCTTGAGCATTCCCTCCAGTGGCAAACTGTTATTGGGGGAGGGGTCTAAATTAAATTAAATTATTAGTTAATCACACCCTTTTAGTATGTCATACATTTGAGGATTTCATTGATCATTTGGTGTGTCTAAATACCAAGTGTCATTGGTGTTAGTAAATGTAAATAAAAAAACTTTAATTGTCAGCCAAATGATTAACCTTACCACTTTAGCAAACAAGAGTGATCTCCAGTGTTCTGCAACAGAACCGATACTTTCATCTCTTGAGAACCGGTTATTATTTTTTGTTCCAAATAGAGTATATTCCTAATGTCTAGTGTAGAATTCGTAAGTCAGTGAAGTGATGATGCCTGTAATAGACTAAACACAATCCTTTTCACGTCATGTCATGATGTTCAGTGCTTCAAGCAAAACCCCCTCCATGTCCACCCTTTTCTCTCGCTCTCTCTCCCCACCCATGAAATATCAGTCACTTCTCGTGCCTGCACTTAACAATCAAACATGTAAACAACTAGTTTACCTGTTCCATAGCAAGCAGCTCAATCCCGTGCTTATTGGTGGAGTAAATGAATGAGTGAAATTGAAATGAATTGTGAATTCTGGGCGTAACCCTGCCTCGGATTCAAACCTGTGTTCAGCGACTGTCAAGCTAACACCTTAACTGTTAAATTGTTGGCTTAACAATTGCTGGACCCGGGTTCGAGTCCCGGACTGGGCCACACCTAAAATTGGCCCCAATATACTTCCATGTTTGGTTAAATTGTCTACTTCTCTTAACTGACCAATTTTTAGCTACAACTTCCGAGTCCATTTGAGAGGATCAGTTTAATAGAATTACTGATCTACAAACAGTATTCCCTGACAAATAATAGGTTTTGTGTGATTGAGATTCACAGAGCCACGCCTCCCCTGGCTCAGGCCATCCCCTGCCAAACACACATGCACAACCAGACATTGATTGGTTGATTGATTCGAGACAGCTTGTGTCAATTACAGAACATTTCCTAGGATTTTATACCTGCAACAACTAGAGGATAATGCTGGGAATACAGGTCAAATCACAGTGCCTTCATTTCCACGACAAAAAGCATGGACCTAAGCATGAGATGCACAGCGCGCCTGCAGAAAAACCTACAATCTGGAACTCGCTCAATGATAAGCATCGTCTCCCCTCCGTGGCTGCACAGCCACCAAGACTGTTCCTCAGACAGTGAAGACTGTTCCTCAGACAGTGATGTCTGCAATCTGGAATTCATAAGGAAGTGCTGTCTGGAACACTACCATTCAGCTTAAACACTTTAGAACGCTCTCTCTTTTTCTCTCTCTCGTTTTATTTCTCTCTCACTGTGTCTCTCTCTTTCTCACATGCATACAAACAGACACACAAAGATAGGCATACATACACACACACACCAGTGGCGGTCAGTACCGTTTAAGATGAGGGAGGACGATTTATTTATATCACAGCATATTGGATGACTCTCGTTCATATTCCATTCACCTAGTTCAATGTAACAGCAATAGGTTTAGGCCACTACGTGATACTAGACTATTTTTCCCTATACCCATCATGACGTTGCTACAACCTAGCCTATGAATGAATGTTTATAACGTAGCTGCACACAGGTTGAGAGACAAATTTGAGGCAACAGACAGTGACATCAATACCACCTTGCACAATACCACCTATATCAGCATACCAGCTGATATAGGGTGTAATCATTAGTCCAACAGTTGCAAACAAGAGTTTCTATTGGACAAATTCAAGTATGTCTATCCCCGTTTTTTTCCGTTTGCTTCCGTTTAATAAGCATATTTCAACAGAATCGGCAGAACGAATTACACGCGTAAACACAGTTCACTTTCATAGCAGCCACGTTATAGTCCGCGCTCTCCTCCTCTAATCTTGTCCCTTCGCCTATGGACTTCAATGCACAACAGTAAAAAACCTTTCCAAGCTGTACCGCTACACACAGCCTACATCGTTGTTACCATATTAGCTAAAGTAGCGTCATAGTCAGCATAGTTAATAGAACCAACCCATTAGTAAACCCGCTACAATCACACAGTAACGTTAGTGTACAGGGCCCTGGTGGCAATAAATTAGTAATACCAAAAGCTTACCTTGACTTGTAAGAGTTCCAGTCTTGTATTGGATAGTCATAGCCAGCTAGCTAACATAGCATCCCTCTGTTTGAACAGTGTGTTTCAGTAGGCTAAATTAGCTAGCTGCATTTGCTAACTAAGTGAAATTGAAAGTGAACAAAAAAATGACAAAATCTCTCTCTATTTCTCTTTTGCTTCTCCTTCATTTTGGAAGAAATACATTTTTTCATACCTGTTTCAACTATTGTCTTTTCTCTCTCTTTGAGTCAACTACTCACCACATTTTATACACTGCAGTGCTAGCTAGCTGTAGCTTATGATTTCAGTACTAGATTAATTATCTGATTATTTTATTGGGTGGACAACATGTCAGTTCATGCTGCAAGAAATCTGATAGGCTGGAGGATGTCCTCCGGAAGTTGTCATAATTACTGTGTAAGTCTATGGGTGGGTTGAACCTCGTGCCTCCTGGGTTTTGTATTGAAGTCAATGTACCTAGAGGAGGACTGAAGCTAACTGTCCTCCAGCTATACCATGGTGCTACCCTACAGAGTGCTGTTGAGGCTACTGGAGACCTTCTTGGCAAAATAGTGTGTTTTAATCAATTGTTCGGTGACGTGATTGTATTTAGTATTGTTTTATCTAAAAATACAAACGTTTTGAATGTTTTACAATTTACATTTTTATGAAATTCACTGAAGAGGATGGTCCTCCCCTTCCTCCTCTGAGGAGCCTCCACTGACACACACACACACACACAAATGCAAGCAAGCATACACACAACTGCACAAACGCACACACGCACGCACACACACGTATTTAGATATTTTCTCCACACTCTTTATATAATAATTAGAAAACATCACTCTGGATCGTCAATCATCTTTTGCCACAGAATCTGAATCTCCTCTCTGTAACACACAGCGCTCTGTTATTCTCCCTTCTTCTTTGTCCTCCTTGGTCCATCTTTTCCCCTCTTCTCCTCATCATCCAGCTCCTCTTCCTCCTCTCCGTGTGGAACTCTCAGGTGAAGAAAGTGGGCAATTCTTCCCTCTGAATTGACCCTTGACCCTGGGAAGAGGAATAGGCTATTGTTAAAGGTGTACTGTCAAATGTTGTTTGTTTTGCTTCTTAGCCAAATGTTTTTGTAGTAACTAACAGATTGCACCTTCAAGAGTGAGTAAATGAGAGAGTGAGTGAGTGTGAGTGAGTGAGTGAGTGAGTGAGTGAGTGAGTGAGTGAGTGAGTGAGTGAGTGAGTGAGTGAGTGAGTGAGTGAGTGAGTGAGCTAGAGCATGTATTTGTGTGTGAGTGCATGCGTGCAAGCGAGCGATAGAGTATTTCTGCTGATACACCTCTGCGTTCCAATTCTCTACCCTTCAGCCTTAAGTGTACACTTGTTCACTTGCTGCATTTAAAAATAAAGCACTGGTGTGGAAGTTGTGGAAACTCCCTCTATCCCATGCTTACACCAATCCAATGCTTTGAAATTGGCGAGTGTGGGGAGGGGTGCACAAGTGCACACTGCGTGGGACTTGGGACATAACACCCATGTTGTGCTTCTCTCACCAGTGGTGGAGACAGGGGATATATCCAGGCTCTCCTCACAGTCCACGCTTTCCTCCCCAGAGAAGTCATCTGTCTCTTCAGGGCCACAGGTTCCCAGAGACTTCATACGGGCTTGAGCCATCCTCTGTACAGCTGTGAAACCCACACAGACAAACAGGCAGACAGACAGAACGACAGACAGACAGACAGGCACAGAAAAGAGGGTAATAGTTTTTAGAACCAAAACAGTTTTAAGATCAGCTATGCCAAAAATGCCAAATTGTACTTTAGTATGCAGCCACAGAAAGAAATGGACGGACAAACAGATCGGGACACGAGACTTAATACACGGCTTCAGGTATTGCTAATAGTAAATATACTATATCATAAGGAACGGGTCATGTGAGAGTGTGTGCGATGTTGCCTGTCTGCACTGCAGCTGTGTGCCCCATCCTATAATCCTGGATGATCCAGAGCAGTGGAGACTCACAGCTGTCTCTGCCCCTAATCTCACAACACCCACACGTTCACACACACGTTCACTTACACACACGCACACACACAAACTAACCCAACACACACCCACCTCATGATTAAGCCATTTCCACTTAAAACCCTTTCAGTCAAGACAGATATAGACTAATCCCAGGCCAGAAAACATGGCTACAGACAGGAAGTGGTTTCCTCAACTCTCCCAAATGCTTTATGGGTCACTGTTTACATAATAAGATGATGGATAGTCAACCTACCTTTGAGTGATGGAGGCTGGTACACATGCGCATTGATGTTCTTGGTGAGGACGCCATTTTCCCCAATGACCCACTATGCAGGTAAAGAGAAAAACAATGTCAAATCTACAAAGGCCCACTATTCCCTATGTAAGGCACTACTGGCCAAAAGTAGTGTGCAATATAGGGATCAGGGTGCCATTTAGGCTGCATCAGACTAACTCACTGCACATCCAACACATTGCTCTAAGAAAACGGTGCCTTGCTCTCAAATGAAAGCTGAGACAACCACAACAGATTGTCACATCATGCAAGGGTCTTCACACCTGGTTCTTGAGAGCCACAAAGTGTGCAGACATTAGTTACAGTCCAACACCTAATTCAAGTAATCAGTCTTGATAAGACATGTACAGATGTAGGATCTTCATTTGATCGCCCTGTTGCAGTGTATTTGAAGTTTAAAAAGGCTTCTGACGTTTGTAATTTCCACTTTGAAATTTCAGACTTGATTTTGATACGATAAATGTATCAAAAACTACAAAAATGTCCATAGAGTCGATGTGCGTGCTCACAGAAATCGAATTAGCATAATACAACAATCCCCATCAAAATCCGTTTTAAGATGCAGATGTCTTTTTGCATCCACATCCGCCAATGCGGTGGAAGGTGGCCGAACTACAGTGGTGTTTGTCAGACCTTGAGAAATATTCTCACGAAAACAAATGGTTTGGCCTACAAAACTAATATGACCAATATGGAAAGATAAGACTCTCACGAACACGATGGTGTCCATTTTGCTTGTCTGAAGGTAGCCCGGTACTAGTGTCAAACATTTATGGAAGTGTATATGGAAGTAGTTTAGTGCCCAAATGTTTTATTTAAATATGGGTCAAAAAGTAGCAAAAAATACTTCCCAATCTTTCTTATACCTCTCAGATATAGGACAGACACTTTAAAACATAACTTCTTTTGATGTATTTTTCCAGTATCTGTTATTCCATGTGTGAATCAGCTATTCAAAGTGTTTCTATGGGCTAAATGGGTCCTAAAATTCATAATCAAATAGCTAAAGGATCTTAAAACAATTCCATATGTTAGTTTGAGGAGAACCCCCCCCCCCCTCCTGTTTTAGATTCAGGATTATTTTCCTGTTGTAGCAAATTAAGATCCTACATCTGTACCAGTTTTAACAGGTGCGATAGAGCTGGGCTTGATCAAAAATCCTGCACAACCCATTGCTCTCCAGGACAAGAATTGGGGGACCACTGCTGACATAATGTAATTGAATGCTGTGGTTAGTACTTCAAGGACTGCATGTAGGTTTAGTGGTGTGATAGTACTTGCAGGCATTTAAGGTGGTGCTGTTTTACCTGGTGATTGTCGTTTTCCTCCTCGGGAGACGGTTGGTCTGTCAAACGGAATAGCGTAGCGGGTGTTGGTCTCCGCCTCCGAATCTGAACAAAAGTGAAAGCATTTGTTTGGATTCAATCTCTCAAACTGCTTATGGGTGAATCCTAACTTCCACCTCATTCCAATTTTCATTTAATTGGCAATGCATGATCAAGTGAAAATTTGAGTGACCAACTACTGTAGTTCTGTAGTAGTGAACGAGACAAGGCATGCCAGCCCGTGATGTAAAACTATTCAGAAATTTGGGCCCTGGATTGTCCAAAATCAGGATTACATCATGTTGAAAATGCACGTCCTGGTTTATGAGTCTTGCTGGGATCGAGATAGCCGGATTACAGCTCCCTCCACTAATTTTGCTTTATTTCCTTATCCTCAGCCTCTGTAATCTTGTGCTTTTTCCACCACAGCCTAATCCTGGCTGTTCCTTCCCTCCTCTGATGCACTTCCAGTTCTCTTCACAAATAGTCTTGGACAATCTTACAGCCTCTCCCCCTGTTCTTTAGTCAGACAGGCAGACAGATAGTCAGTCAACTCTCATCCACTCATTTCAAGTCCAGTCTACATCCATTGCTGTCTCACTTGCCTGCTCCATCTCCCTCCCTCATACATGCTGTATCCACCGACTCTCCTCCTGACCTAGCCCAGGGGAAGAGCTGGTGGAGGAAGGAGAGTACACATAAAAAATACTTATACTATGGTCTAAATACTCTTTTGTTATTACATTTATATACTATAGTATTCATTGTAGTGATTTTGCAGACATGGCTGTAGTATACTATATTTACCATAGTGTTTTTGCGGACATGACTAGTATACTGTAGTATTTACCGTAGTGTTTTTGCAGACATGACTGTAGTTTATGTTAGTGTTTGAAGAAATTAATGTAGTATTTACTGTAGTGTTTTTGCAGACATGACTGTAGTATACTATATTATTTACTGTAATGTTTTTGCAGACATGACTGTAGTATTTACTAAAGTGTTTTTGCGGACATGAGTAGTATATTATAGTAACACCTGCCGACTAGGTTTAGCTAAAATGGCACAACTACCAGACTAAGCCTACTGTTAAGTGAGGGAACACCTCAACCAGAATAGAAGACCGTTCGTGATAGACCGCCTATTGAGTTGGGTCAACAGTTCTGAGCAATGCAACGGACCAGACAACACATTAGCAAATATATTTTTTATAGGGAGGAGGTCAGAGACCTGGCCGTGTGGTGCCAGGATAACATCCTCTCCCTCAGCGTGATCAAGACAAAGGAGATGATTGTGGACTACAGGAAAAAGGAAGACCGAGCACACCCCCATTCTCATCGACGTGGAGCAGGTTGAGAGCTTCAAGTTGCTTGGTCATCACCAACAAAGGAAGAAGGCCTATGCACACCAATACAGTCGTGAAGAGGGCACGACAAACCTATTCCCCCTCAGGAGACTGAAAAGATTTGGCATGGGTCCTCAGATCCTCAAAAGGTTTTACAGCTGCACCATCGAGAGCAATCTGACTGATTGTATTAGTGCCAGGTATGGCAACTGCATTGCCCCCCCCCCCCCCCCTCTCTACACCGTTATGACAACTGCTCGGCCTCCGACCTCAAGGCGCTACAGAGGGTAGTGCGAACGACCCAGTACATCACTGGGGCCAAGCTTCCTGCCATCCAGGACTTCTATACCAGCCAGTGTCAGAGGAAGGCCCTAAAAATTGTCAAAGCCTCCAGCCACCCTAGTCATAGACTGTTCTCTCTGCTACCGCACGGCAAGCGGTACAGGAGCGCCAAGTCTAGGTCCAAGAGGCTTCTAAACAGCTTCTTCCCCCAAGCCATATGTCTCCCGAACATCTAGTCAAATGGCTACCCAAATGGCTACGACTATTTGCAGTGCCCCCCCCCCCCCCCTCTCACCCCCTCTTTAAACCGTTGCTACTCTCTGTTGTCATCTATGCATAGTCACTTTAATAACTCTACCTACATGTACATACTACCTCAACTAACCAGTGCCCCCGCACATTGACTCTGTATTGGTTCCCCCTGTATATAGTCTCGCTACTGTTATTTTACTGCTGTTCTTTAATTACTTGTTACTTTTATCTCTTATCCTTATCTGTATTTTTTTTAAACTGCACTGTTGGTTAGGGGCTCGTAAGTAAGCATTTCACTGTAAGGTCTACGTCTACACCTGTTGTATTCAGCATGCGACTAATAAAATGAGATTTGATATAGGCTCGTTGTTGTTTTATTGTGTTACTTTTTCTACTTTAGTTTATTTATTTATTAAATATTTTCTTAAAACTGCATTGTTGGTTAAGGGCTTGTAAGTAAACATTTCACACACACACGGCCTTCCATGTACAAAGCCCTCTCTTGAACATTTTACATTTACATTTAAGTCATTTAGCAGACGCTCTTATCCAGAGCGACTTACAAATTGGTGCATTCACCTTATGACATCCAGTGGAACAGTAGTGCATCTAAATCTTTTAAGGGGGGGGGGGGGGGGGGGGGGGGGGGGGGGGTGAGAGGGATTTAACCAGTTTTAGAAACGTCTGAGTGTTTTCTATCCACACATTCTAACCATATGAACGTACTATATTCCTGGCATGAGTAGCAGGGCGCTGAAATGTTACGCGATTTTTACAGAATGTTCAAAAAAGTAGAGGGTAGGAGCAACAGGTTAAAGCAGTTCATTTGTATCCGTGCTCTCGTTGGACTTCGGCTGCATATTTTCCTCCATTTTCTTCAAATCTGAAAACGATGTGAAGCCATGCCCATTTCCTGAAGAATTACATTATGGGCCCTAGCGTCGTCCGGGTTAGGGAGGGCTTGGTCGGTAGGGATGTCCTTGTCTCATCGCGCACCAGCGACTCCTGTAGCGGGCCGGGCGCAGTGCGCGCTAACCAAGGTTGCCGGGTGCACGGTGTAGCCTCCGACACATTGGTGCGGCTGGCTTCCGGGTTGGATGCGTGCTGTGTTAAGAAGCAGTACGGCTGGTTGGGTTGTGTATCGGAGGACGCATGACATTCAACGTCTCTCCCGAGCCCGTACGGGAGTTGTAGCGATGAGACAAGATAGTAGCTACTACAATAATTGGATACCACAAAAATTGGGGAGAAAAAGGGGTAAAAATTTAAAAAATAAAAATAAAAAAAAGAAACAGCCTATAGGGAGGAGGACAGAAACTTGGCAGTGTGGTGCCAGGACAATAATATCTCCCTTAACATGAGCAAGACAAAGGAGCTGATAGTGGACTACAGGAAATGGAGGTCCGAGCATGCCACATTCACATCGACAGGGCTGTAATAGAGCGGGTCGAGAGCTTCATGTTCCTCGGTGACCACATCACTAAAGACCCATGGTCCAGACATGCCAACACAGTAGTGAAGGGGGCACTACAATACCTATTCCCCATCAGGAGGCTGAAAAGATTTGGCATGGGCCCTCCAATCCTCAAAACGTTATACAGCTGCACCATCGAACATGACAAACGGGTGCTTTTATCCATTTCCTGCATGTCCTCCCCTAATAAGTGTGCCCAGGGAAACACTGACCAAAAGTTTGTTTCCTAGCCTGTCACACAATATTTTTCAATTACAAGATTTTAACTGATTGAGGTTGAGGTTGTGGTGATGCCCATCTACTGTGGGAATCCAGTTAAAGTGCTGGCGGAGTCTTTATAGATTCAGGTAATGGAAATGATACATAGCAGGGAATGATTGACAGTTGACATGAAACTTGTCTTGAATTGAAACTTGATTGGCTTTGTATGGAGTAGGGTTTATCTAAAAGGAGACACAGAAAGGTGAAGATAACGGTCAAAAACAGCAATGAATATATTTAATGGAAATAATCAAAGTCAAAATGCAAATTAAATAAGCATATAAATGGTTAAAGCTATATAGCAGGTGTTACTATAATACACAAGTCATGTCCACAAAAAACGTAGTTTACTACAGTCATGTCCGGAAAAATAGTACAATTGTCACGTTCACTGTCTTCAAACTTCCTGTCATAGATGAGCCAAGGCGCAGCGTGCATGTAATTCCATATTTTTTTTATAAAGTGAAACCTTCACAAAAAAACAGGTAAACAGAAACCGACCGTGACGCAACCGTGGTGCATACAAACGCACACAGAAAATAATTACCCACAACATTTGGTGGGAAAAAGGCTGCCTAAGTATGATTCCCAGTCAGAGACAACGATAGACAGCTGCCTCTGATTGGGAACCACACTTGTCCAAAAACAAAGAAATAGAAAACATAGAATGCCCACCCAAATCACACCCTGACCTAACCAAATAGAGCAATAAAACGTCTCTCTAAGGTCAGGGCGTGACAACAATGAATACTACCGTATACTAGACATGCCCGCAAAAACAATGAATGAGTATATAGTATGTTAAACACGTCTGCAAAAACACTACAGTGAACACTACAATAAAGTCAGCAGAAACACTACAATGATTACTAGTAGTATATACATTTACTTTGACCATAGTATACGTTTGTATTTCTTCATGTGGGTTAGCTGTAAATGTGTAACATGTTTAAACTGGGACCACAATGGCAATTATTCTCAAAAAATGTCTAAATGCATTGTATCCACATGTGTGGTTGTACTGTGTTTTTAAATAGTCAAATAAAATAAATCAAGGGATACTACAGTGTGGAGTATACTTGAACATTCTATAGTAAGCGCTTCACAATTGAAGAGGAACGTCTGGAAATCCTTGGCAGGAGCTCCCCAAGGACAGTACATTACAATCAAAACAGCATTGACAGTCCAATCGATCAAAAAAAAATCTAAAGCAAGCATTACAGTGTGTAGTACAGTATACTTTCTAAAGTAAACACTACATGATCAAGGGATATTACAGTGTAGTATAGTATTCTACAGTATACTCAAATATTATAGTAAGCACTACACGATCAAGTGATATAAAGTGTGTAGTGTATAAGTATCCAATATACTACAAAATTCTATAGCAAGCACGACATGATTTAAGGATATTACAGTGTAGTATAGAATTCTCCAGTATACTACAAAATTCTATAGTAAGCACTACATGATCGAGGGGGATATTACAGTGTTTAATATAGTTGTAACGATGTACGCTGAGAAACAAACAACGCACTGGCATGAAACAGTCAATAACACCTGAGGAAAGAACTAAGAGTGACAGATATAGGGTAGATAATCAAGGAGGTGATGGAGTCCAGGTGCGTGTGACAGGTGTGCACAATAATCAGCAGCCTGGTGACCTGGAGGCCAGAGAGGGAACACACGTGACAGTACTCCCTCCCTGACGTGCGGCTCCAGCCGCAGGACGCCGACCAAAGGGACGATCCCGGGGACCAGGAGCGGAGCGGTCGCTTCCACCGAGGCTTGACCGGGGCGTGAGAGGCATCTCACGAACCTGGCCGGGGCGTGAGAGCCCGACGAACCTGGCCGGGGCGTGAGAGCCGGACGAACCTGGCCTGGGGCGTGAGACCCCAACGAACCTGCCCTGGGGCGTGAGACCCCGACGAACCTGGCCTGGGACGTGAGAGCCGGACGAACCTGGCCTGGGACGTGAGAGCCGGACGAACCTGGCCTGGGGCGTGAGACCCCGATGAACCTGGCCTGGGGCGTGAGAGCCCGACGAACCTGGCCTGGGGCGTGAGAGCCCGACGAACCTGGCCTGGGGCGTGAGAGCCCGACGAACCTGGCCTGGGGCGTGAGAGCCCGACGAACCTGGCCTGGGGCGTGAGAGCCCGACGTGCCGGCTGAGGCCTCCCTGGTAGCTCTGGTACTGACACCTGGACCAGACATACCTTCCAACACAAAAAAACACTCCTTGATGCTTACCTTAGGTGAGGTGTTATTCTGTAACGATGTACACTGAGAGTTGGGAAGCAAGTTCAGGAAGTGAGTGTTTAATAAATAAATAAATGGTACATAAAACCAAGAAACACAAACAACGCACTGACATGAAACAGAGTCAATAACACGTGAGGAAAGAACCAAGACGAGCGACAACTATAAGGAAGGTAATCAAGGAGGTGATGGAGTCCAGGTGAGTGTCATGAGGCGCAGGTGCGCGTAACGATAGTGACAGGTGTGCTTAATGATCAGCAGCCTGGTGACCTAGAGGCCAGAGAGGGAGCACACGTGACAATAGTATTTTACATTATACTACAAAATTCTAAAGTTAGAATGATCAAGGGATAGTACAGTGTGTAGTATGGTATTCTACAGTATACTTCAAAAGTCTATAGTAAGCACTACACAATAGAGGGTTCTATCGGTATAAGATTCTACAGTTTACTACAGAATTCTATATCATTCTATGGTAAGTACTATAGTAATCTATGGTAAACTGTAGTATTATTTTTATATGGGTAGGAGGCCAGAACTGAAGGGCATCAATTTAAACTCCCCTCCTTCTCCTCACAACTAGTCTGCAGTCTACAGTCATGGTAGCCTCGAGAGCCCAGGTTTCAGATGGCCACGCAAGACAACTGTCAAGATGATGTGCAATTCCACCAATATTGCTACGTCGATATGTGCTAAGTGGTAGTAATATAATATACTGCAGTGGGCTTATTGAAGCTAATTGGAGTTACTTTGAAGTTACTAAAATGGTACAGATGTTATTCAGTTATTGGATTGACGATACAATTCCTATTGGTTAATTGACAGAGCATGTGACTTTATTTTAGCATATTTAAACCCCCTGTTTTTGTGTTCCAGGTGGCCAACCACAGGAAGTGAATGCAGTAAGGTGGCGCCTTGTGTGTGTGTGTGTGTGTGTGTGTGTGTGTGTGTGTGTGTGTGTGTGTGTGTGTGTGTGTGTGTGTGTGTGTGTGTGTGTGTGTGTGTGTGTGTGTGTGTGTGTGTGTGTGTGTGTGTGTGTGTGTGTGTGTGTGTGTGTGTGTGTGTGTGTGTGTGTGTGTGTGTGTGTGTGTGTGTGTGTGTGTGTGTGTGTGTGTGTGCGAGTGAGAGAGTGTGTAGCCGATATGTTTGGTGAGCACACATGGTTAATGGAGTTGTGCTGTTGTGAATACATTCTGAGAAAAGAAAATGATACATTCCTGCTGGACTAAGTTGCTTCCTGTACCCCTTTGTTTGGTTTGTATATTTGTCCTGTAATTTTAAGTAGCATGGTTTTAAGAGTAAAAAAAAAAAATCAAGAAATTGATATGGGGATGAAGCGTAACAATTGTGGAACTGAATTGAGAAATGGCTGAAACTAAATGCGCTGATGTTATGATGTAAACCATGCCTTACAAAATAAACGTTAAATGGTATTTTGTGTATTCTCTGCTTCACGCTGCCTGCTCAATCACAAACCTATAACCTGTCCTTATCCACCTTGTGACACTTGCATTCAGCAACATTTCCAAGGGAACACATTCACTACCCACGTGTCAATTGAAACATTGGCCTACTATAATAGAGATAACGATAGAATGGTTATCCACTGTTCATGTCTATAAATGCCATTTTAGTGTATTTTTGTAAGGTTTTATTTATTCCTCACCAAAAGAAAACGAGTGAAATACTAAACAGTACTTTTTTTTTAAAATGCTAAAACATTGCAGGTGAGTTGGAAACCCTAAAGGGATTAAATGAAAACCACACAAAAAGTTTTAAAGTGTTCAAACAGATGTACCTCACATACTCAGTATACATAAAATAAAACGCATTTGATTATGTGTGTGGAGACTACTGGGTAGTTTGGTTTATCAGGATGACCCCTAGTCTACGTATGAAGTTGAGGGATGTTTTGGCCATGTGAAGATAGGAATTCCAGAGTATCAAACCTCATATCTGAAAGAGAATTGACTATGTGGCAATGGGGAGGGTGAAGGTTATCAGTGTCTTGATTTTTTTCGCGTTATTTGTAACTTATTTTGGACATGTTTCTGCCACCGTCTCTTAGGACCGAAAAGAGCTTCTGGATCTCAGGATAGCGATTACTTACCTCGTAGTGGATGAAGATTTTTCCCTATCATTCGCATGAAGAAGAGACTGAGATATCGGGGGCATAGGTTGGGGTGCCTTGTAAGGATCCGACTGCGAGTGAGTAATCCCCCTCTACCATCAGTCCTATTAGCCAACGTGGAATCATTGGATAACACAATGGATGAGCTCCGTTCACGACTATCCTACCAACGGGTCATTAAAAATGGTAATATATTATGTTTCACTGAGTCATGGCTAAACAACTTGGATAATATACAGCTGGCGGGGTTTTCGGTCCATTGTCAAGATAGAACATCTGCCTCCAGGTGGCAGTGGCAGTCTGTGTCTATTTGTAAATACCAGCTGGTGCACGAAATCTAATACTAAGGAAGTCTCTAGGTTTTGCTCGCCTAAGGTAGAGTATCTCATGATAAGCTGTAGACCACACTATTTACCAAGAGAGTTTTCATCTATATTTTTCGTAGCTGTCTATTTACCACCACAAACCGATTCTGGCAATAAGACGGAACTCAACGAGCTGTATAGGAGGCGGCGCTCCTACTGGCCGGGGACTTTAATGCAGGGAAACTGAAATCTGTTTTACTTCATTTCTACCAGCATGTTAAATGTGTAACCAGAGGGAAAAAAACTCTGCCCAATAACACTAAGGTAACCTGCCTAAATGACTACCGACCCGTAGCACTCACATCTGTAGCCATGAAGTGCTTTGAAAGGCTGGTCATGGCTCACAACACCATCATCCCAGAAATCCTAGACCCACTCCAATTTGCATACCACCTCAACGGATCCACAGATGACTCCACACTGCCCTTTCCCACCTGGACAAAAGGAACACCCACGTAAGAATGGTATTCATTGACCACAGCTCAGAGTTCAACACCATAGTGCCCTTAAAGCTCATAAGAACCCTGGGACTAAACACTTCCCTGTGCAACTGGATCAACGACGGGCTGCCCCCAGGTTGTAAGGGTAGATAACAACACATCTGTCACGCTGATCCTCAACATAGGGTTCCCTCAGGGGTGCATGCTCAGTCCCCTCCTGTACTCCCTGTTCACCCATCACTGCATGGCCAGGCATGACTCCAACACCATCGTTAAGTTTGCCGACGACACAACATAGCCTGATCACCGACAACGATGAAACAGCCTACAGGGAGGAGGTCAGAGACCTGGCAGTGTGTTGCCAGGATAACAACCCCTCCCTCAATGTGATCAAGATAGAGGAGATGATTGTGGACTACAGAAAAAGGAGGACAGAGCACACCCCCATTCTCATCACCAACAAACTATCATGGTCCAAACACACCAAGACAGTCATGAAGAGGGCATGACAACACCTATTCCCCCACAGGAGACTGAAAAGATTTGGCATGGGTCCTCAGATCCTCAAAAACATCTACAGCTGCACCATTGAGAGCATCCTGACTAGTACCATCACAGCCTGGTATTGCAACTGCTCGACCTCCGACTGCAAGGCACTACAGAGGGTAGTGCGTAGTGGGCCAAGATTCCTGCCATCCAGGACCTCTATACCAAGCGGTGTCAGAGGAAGGCCCAAAAAATTGCCAAAGACTCCAGCCACCCTAGTCATAGACTGTTCTCTCTGCTATCACACGTCAAGCGGTACTGGAGCGCCAAGTCTAGGTCCAAAAGGCTTCTTAAACGCTTCTAGCCCCAATCCATAAGACTCCTGAACAGCTAATCAAATGGCTACCTGGACTATTTGCACTGTCCCCACCCCACCCCCCATTTTCATGCTGCTGCTACTCTCTGTTCATTATCCATGCATATTCACTTCTACCTCTACCTAAATGTACATATTACCTCAATTACCTGGATTAACCGGTGCCCCCGCACATTGTCTCTGTACCGGTACCCCCTGTATATAGCCTCGCTACTGTTACTATTGTTGCTCCTTAATTATTATTATTTTTTAATATTTTTTATTAATATTTTTTACTTCAGTTTATATTAGGAAATACTTTCTAAACACTTTTTCTTAAAACTGCATTGCTGGTTAAGGGCTTGTAAGTAAGCATTTCAGTGTAAGGTGAACACCTGTTGTGTTTTCGGAGCATGTGACAAATACAATTTGATTTGATTTGATTTTGCCTTTTGTTGTATGCATGGATTTGAGAATTAACCAGGAGGAATCCATTGAAGGGTTTGGGTGGGCTATCTGGGAGGTTTTGTATGTATATTTGTAGATAAAGGTGCATAATTGGAGTATATTAATGTTGTAGATAGACAGTATATTGAGTTTCTTAAACAGAGGGGAAGATGGAGCCAAGAAGTTAGAGAAGGTGTAGCCACCTCTCATTTATTCTGTGTGATGAGTCATTTGTGTAGGTAGGAAGAATACTGTGTGTAGTGTCCCAGACAGTATTGCAGTAAATGAGATATGGCTAAATTAGGCTGTAGTATAGTGTTAGGAACCAAAGCAATAATCTTTCTGATGATACCAACGGACTTCATCACTTTGCTGCAGACAAAGTGAATATGTTCTTTCCAGGACAACTTTTCATCAACTAGAACACCACGGTGTCTGATGGATGAAACCTGGTCCATTTCATTCCCACCAATTGAGATTCTGGCTGTTTTAACCCCCCTTCTTATTCTTACCACTTACCTTTCATCTTCTGCAAATTCTACCATTCAAGTGTTTAATTGCTATATTGTAATTACTTCGCCACCACGGCCTATTTATGGCCTTACCTCTCTTATCCTACCTCATTTGCACACGCTGTATATAGACCTTTTCTACTGTATTATTGACCGTATGTTTCTTTATTCCATGTGTAACTCTGTGTTGTATGTGTCGAACTGCTTTGCTTTATCTTGGCCAGGTCGCAGTTGCAAATGAGAACTTGTTCTCAACTAGCCTACCTGGTTAAATAAAAGTTTAAATAAATTAAATAAATAAAACCAGCAGGGTAAGTTGGCTAGCTTATTTACAGATATCGACACAAGTGCATCAGCCATCACCAGTGGGAAGCCTATTCTTCATCTTCATCATTGAGTGTCAGTCAGTGTCCCTGGAACGTTTATTTTGTAGCCAACTGTAGCCGATACGATACACTGAGTGTGTACAAAACATTAGGAACACGTTCTGAAAATGTAGTTGCACCCCCTTTTGCCTTCTGAAGTGCCTCAATTTGTTGGGGCGTGGACTCTACAAGGTGTCGAAAGTGTTCCACAGCGGCGCAGCATGTTGACTCCAATGCTTCCCACGGTTGTGTCAAGTTGGCTGGATGTCCCTTGGGTGGTGGACCATTGTCGATGCACACGGGAAACTGTTGAGCATGAAAAACCCAGCAGCATTGCAGTTCTTGACACATTCAAACCAGTGCGCCTGGCACCTACTACCATATTCTGAATGGCACACATACACAATTCATTCTTGGGGCGGGAGGGTAGCCTAGTGGTTAGAGCGTTGGACTAGTAACTGAAAGGTTGCAAGTTCATATCCCTGAGCTGACAGGGTACAAATCTGTCGTTCTACCCTTGAGCAGGCAGTTGACCCACTTTTCCTAGGCCGTCATTGAAAATAAGAATTTGTTCTTAACTGACTTGCCTAGTTAAATAAAGTTAAATAAAAAAATGTCTCAAGGCTTGAAAATCCTTCTTTAACCTGTCTCCTCCCCTTCATCTACACTGATTAAGGAGAATTTAACAAGTGACATCAATAAGGGATCATAGCTTTCACCTGGATTCACCTGGCTACTCTATGTCATGGAAAGAGCAGGTGTTCCTAACGTCTTGTACACTCAGTGTATACTATATAACAGGGTTTCTGTCAGGAAAATTTGGCACCGGACAAGTGACTGGGAAGATTGACATTTATCGGACATTTGAGAAATGCACCAGTCATCCATATTTATTGGGTGCGTAACCAATTGGGGTGGCCAGCACCCATGCAGCACCCATGCAGCCAGCATCATCAATAAACGAGGGATATTGGCCAAATGAGCCACAAGAAGAAGCTTAGGCCTAACCCCAGAGGGAGTGAGAGAGAGAGAGAGAGAGAGATGTCGGTGGCGTGCAATTACACCAACATGCATTTCTTTATTTCTATCAGATAGGCTACTGAGTCTGCTATACAGCAGTGGCAGTCGGTGCCATTTAAGATGAGGGAGGACGATAATTTATTTTTATTGCCTTATTTCTATTACAGCATTATTGGATGGCGGTCATTCATATTCCATTCTCCCAGCTCAATGTAACGTTGATAAGTTTAGGCTACTACATGATACTCAAATCTTCCCTACACCCATCATGAGGTTGCTACAACCTGGCCTTCGAATGAAAGTTTACCACATAGGTGCACAGGTCAAGAGAAATTTGAGTGATCAACCTGACAGACATTGACGCATTCAATACCACCTTGCACAATCTTACCTGCATCTAGCTGATCTAGAGTGTAATCATTAGTCCAACAGTGGCAAACAAGAGTTTCCATTGGACAAATCTAGGTATGTTTATCCCCGTTTCGTTCCATTTGCTTCCGTTTAAGAAATGTTTTTCAACAGAATCGGCGGAATGAGTACACCTCTGCTCACAGGCAAGACAGTTCACTTTCATAGCAGTCTCATAGAAACAGCACGATCCCTATGACCGTTGGATAATTCCTCCTCTCACCTTTTCCCTTTGCTTGTGGACTTTAGTGCACAACACATCAGCTGTCTGTGACCTACCAAAAAAAACTTTCCAAGCCAAACCTTCATATTATAACTGCTAACCGCTACATACAGCCTTCATCATTGTCACCATATTAGCTAACGTCAAGTCAACATAGCTACTGGAACTAACGCGTCAGTAAACCCGCTACAGTCATGTAGTACAGTGTACGGTTAGCAAGCAATTTTTCAGTTACATCGGCGGGCCCAGGTCAGGTGGCAATAATCTCATAAAACCAAAAGCACACCTTGACTTGGGAGTTCCAGTGTTGGGTAGCGATAGCCTGCTTGGTAGCACAGCATCCCTCTCTGTTTAAGGCGTGTGCTTGAGTAGGCTAAATTGGCTATCTGCGTTGGCTAGCTAAGTAAGTGAAAGTGAAAACAATACAAAATATAGCTTTCTCTCTTTCTTCGCCTTCATTTTTGAAGAAATGAATTTGTTCAAAACTGTTCAACTATTGTCTTTCTCTCTCTTTGAGTCAACTACTTACCACATTTTATGCACTGCAGCGCTAGCTGTAGCTTATGCTTCAGTGCTAGGTTAATTTTCTGATCCATTGATTGGGTGGAACACATGTCAGTTCATGCTGCAATAGCTCTGATAGGTTGGAGGTGGTCCTCCGGAAGTCTATGGAAGGGGGTGAGAACCCCGAGCCTCCTGGGTTTGTATTGAAGTCAAAGTACCCAGAGGAGGACAGAAACTAGCTGTCCTCTGGCTACACCATGGTGCTACCCTATAGAGTACTGTTGAGGCTACTGTAGATCTTCATTGCAAAACAGTGTATTGTTCTATCAGAATCTTTTTAAATAAAGATAAGTATTATAATGTTAGATTGTAAGAGTAACTGAGTCATTTGTGTAGCTAGGAAGAATACTGTGTGTAGTGTCCCAGACAGTATTGCAGTAAATGAGATATGGCTAAATTAGGCTGTAGTATAGTGTTAGGAACCAAAGCAATAATCTTTCTGATGATACCAACGGACTTCATCACTTTGCTGCAGACAAAGTGAATATGTTCTTTCCAGGACAACTTTTCATCAACTAGAACACCACGGTGTCTGATGGATGAAACCTGGTCCATTTCATTCCCACCAATTGAGATTCTGGCTGTTTTAACCCCCCTTCTTATTCTTACCACTTACCTTTCATCTTCTGCAAATTCTACCATTCAAGTGTTTAATTGCTATATTGTAATTACTTCGCCACCACGGCCTATTTATGGCCTTACCTCTCTTATCCTACCTCATTTGCACACGCTGTATATAGACCTTTTCTACTGTATTATTGACCGTATGTTTCTTTATTCCATGTGTAACTCTGTGTTGTATGTGTCGAACTGCTTTGCTTTATCTTGGCCAGGTCGCAGTTGCAAATGAGAACTTGTTCTCAACTAGCCTACCTGGTTAAATAAAAGTTTAAATAAATTAAATAAATAAAACCAGCAGGGTAAGTTGGCTAGCTTATTTACAGATATCGACACAAGTGCATCAGCCATCACCAGTGGGAAGCCTATTCTTCATCTTCATCATTGAGTGTCAGTCAGTGTCCCTGGAACGTTTATTTTGTAGCCAACTGTAGCCGATACGATACACTGAGTGTGTACAAAACATTAGGAACACGTTCTGAAAATGTAGTTGCACCCCCTTTTGCCTTCTGAAGAGCCTCAATTTGTTGGGGCGTGGACTCTACAAGGTGTCGAAAGTGTTCCACAGCGGCGCAGCATGTTGACTCCAATGCTTCCCACGGTTGTGTCAAGTTGGCTGGATGTCCCTTGGGTGGTGGACCATTGTCGATGCACACGGGAAACTGTTGAGCATGAAAAACCCAGCAGCATTGCAGTTCTTGACACATTCAAACCAGTGCGCCTGGCACCTACTACCATATTCTGAATGGCACACATACACAATTCATTCTTGGGGCGGGAGGGTAGCCTAGTGGTTAGAGCGTTGGACTAGTAACTGAAAGGTTGCAAGTTCATATCCCTGAGCTGACAGGGTACAAATCTGTCGTTCTACCCCTGAGCAGGCAGTTGACCCACTTTTCCTAGGCCGTCATTGAAAATAAGAATTTGTTCTTAACTGACTTGCCTAGTTAAATAAAGTTAAATAAAAAAATGTCTCAAGGCTTGAAAATCCTTCTTTAACCTGTCTCCTCCCCTTCATCTACACTGATTAAGGAGAATTTAACAAGTGACATCAATAAGGGATCATAGCTTTCACCTGGATTCACCTGGCTACTCTATGTCATGGAAAGAGCAGGTGTTCCTAACGTCTTGTACACTCAGTGTATACTATATAACAGGGTTTCTGTCAGGAAAATTTGGCACCGGACAAGTGACTGGGAAGATTGACATTTATCGGACATTTGAGAAATGCACCAGTCATCCATATGTATTGGGTGCGTAACCCATTGGGGCGGCCAGCACCCATGCAGCACCCATGCAGCCAGCATCATCAATAAACGAGGGATATTGGCCAAATGAGCCACAAGAAGAAGCTTAGGCCTAACCCCAGAGGGAGTGAGAGAGAGAGAGAGAGATGTCGGTGGCATGCAATTACACCAACATGCATTTCTTTATTCCTATCAGATAGGCTACTGAGTCTGCTATACAGCAGTGGCAGTCGGTGCCATTTAAGATGAGGGAGGACGATAATTTATTTTTATTGCCTTATTTCTATTACAGCATTATTGGATGGCGGTCATTCATATTCCATTCTCCCAGCTCAATGTAACGTTGATAAGTTTAGGCTACTACATGATACTCAAATCTTCCCTACACCCATCATGAGGTTGCTACAACCTGGCCATCGAATGAAAGTTTACCACATAGGTGCACAGGTCAAGAGAAATTTGAGTGATCAACCTGACAGACATTGACGCATTCAATACCACCTTGCACAATCTTACCTGCATCTAGCTGATCTAGAGTGTAATCATTAGTCCAACAGTTGCAAACAAGAGTTTCTATTGGACAAATCTAGGTATGTTTATCCCCGTTTCGTTCCATTTGCTTCCGTTTAAGAAATGTTTTTCAACAGAATCGGCGGAATGAGTACACCTCTGCTCACAGGCAACACAGTTCACTTTCATAGCAGTCACATAGAAACAGCACGATCCCTATGACTGTTGGATAATTCCTCCTCTCACCTTTTCCCTTTGCTTATGGACTTTATTGCACAACACATCAGCTGTCTGTGACCTACCAAAAAAAACTTTCCAAGCCAAACCTTCATATTATAACTGCTAACCGCTACATACAGCCATCATCATTGGCATCATATTAGCTAACGTCAAGTCAACATAGCTACTAGAACTAACGCGTCAGTAAACCCGCTACAGTCATGTAGTACAGTGTACGGTTAGCAAGCAATTTTTCAGTTACATCGGCGGGCCCAGGTCAGGTGGCAATAATCTCATAAAACCAAAAGCACACCTTGACTTGGGAGTTCCAGTGTTGGGTAGCGATAGCCTGCTTGGTAGCACAGCATCCCTCTCTGTTTAAGGCGTGTGCTTGAGTAGGCTAAATTGGCTATCTGCGTTGGCTAGCTAAGTAAGTGAAAGTGAAAACAATACAAAATATAGCTTTCTCTCTTTCTTCGCCTTCATTTTTGAAGAAATGAATTTGTTCAAAACTGTTCAACTAATGTCTTTCTCTCTCTTTGAGTCAACTACTTACCACATTTTATGCACTGCAGCGCTAGCTGTAGCGTATGCTTCAGTGCTAGATTCATTTTCTGATCCATTGATTGGGTGGAACACATGTCAGTTCATGCTGCAATAGCTCTGATAGGTTGGAGGTGGTCCTCCGGAAGTCTATGGAAGGGGGTGAGAACCTTGAGCCTCCTGGATTTGTATTGAAGTCAAAGTACCCAGAGGAGGACAGAAACTAGCTGTCCTCTGGCTACACCATGGTGCTACCCTATAGAGTACTGTTGAGGCTACTGTAGATCTTCATTGCAAAACAGTGTATTGTTCTATCAGAATCTTTTTAAATAAGGATAAGTATTATAATGTTAGATTATAAGAGTAACTCCGGAAGGCCTAAAACATTCTTCCTCACCTCAAGTTCAACTGAAAGAGTCAGCTGGAGCACTGGTGCGCACTGCCTTCATAACATAGGCCTGCAGTATAAAAGGCTAACAGCCACACCAAGCCTTCACAAAAGTTTCAAAACTTTATTAGGGTAATATCAAAAGTATCAAGCCATTGTTGATAAGGAAAATACAAGCAAGATATTATGTCGCAGCAAACACAACATTATAGTTGGAAATTAATTTGGCCAAATATTTTTCTTTAAATAATTTTTCTACCTGAATAGCTAGTTGCAACTTGTGTGGTATTAAACATATTCTGCTAATGTCTTCTATCATGTAAATTACGTAGCATTGCATGAAATCTGTTTATAAAAGGCCCATTTTCCCTCATGACCCTGCTAAAGAAATATACCCATGTGTGGAAATCCTAAAAACGTGTCTGCTCATCTGTATGCCACTTCACAAATGCGATTATAGATGCATGCAATTCTCAATTATAAAGGGACCCCCCCCCCCAACTCAAAACGTCAAACATCTCATTCCAAAATCATGGGCATTAATATGAAGTTGGTCCCCCCTTTGCTGCTATAACAGCCTCCACTCTTCTGGGAAGGCTTTCCACTAGATGTTGGAACATTGCTTCCATTCAGCGATAAAAGCATTAGTGAGGTCGGGCATGAATGTTGGGTGATTAGGCCTGGCTCGCAGTCGGCATTCCAATTCATCCCAAAGGTGTTTGATGGAGTTGAGGTCAGGGCTCTGTGAAGGCCAGTCAAGTTCTTCCACACCGATCTCAGCAAATAATTTCTGTATGGACCTCGCTTTGTGCACGGGGCATTGTCATGCTGAAACAGGAAAGGGCCTTCCCCAAACTTTTGCCACAAAGTTGAATGCACAGAATCATCTAGAAGGTCATTGTATGCTGTAGCGTTAAGATTTCACTTCACAGGAACTAAGGGGCCTAGCCCAAACCATGAAAAACAGCCCAGACCATTATTCATCCTCTAACAAACTTTACAGTTAGCAATATGCATTCGAGCAGATTCTTCTCCTGGCATCCACCAAACCCATATTGGTCCGTCGTACTGCCAGACGGTGAAGTGTGATTCATCACTCCAGAGAATGTTTCCATTGCTCCAGAGTTCAATGGAGGCGAGCTTTACATCACTCCAGCAGACGCTTGGCATTGCTCATGGTGATCTTAGGCTTGTGTGCGACTGCTCGGCTATGAAAACCCATTCATGAAGTTCCCGATGACCAGTTCTTGTGCTGACGTTGCTTCGAGAGGCAGCTTGGAACTCTGTAGTGAGTGATGCAACCAAGGATAGGCAATTTTTACGTGCTTCAGCACTCGCTGTCACATTCTGTGAGCTTGTGTTGCCTACCACTTTGCAGCTTAGCCGTTGATGCTCCTAGATGTTTCCACTTCACAATAACAGCACTTACAGTTGAGAAGGGCAGCTCTAGCAGGGCAGAAAGCTTACAAAATGAATTGTTGGGAAGGTGGCATCCTATGACAGTGCCACACTGAATATCACTGAGCTCTTCAGTAAGGCCAATGTATTGCCAGTGTTTGTCTATGGAGATTGCATGGCCGTGTGCTCAATTTTATACACCTATCAGCAACAGGTGTGGATGAAATATCAAAATCCACTAATTTGAAGGTGTGTCCACATTCTTTTGTATATATAGTGTATGTATATGGATATACCTGAGCCACTCCCCAAAATGTGATGGAGACAAGACATGCATCCTCTGATCATTGATCTTAATGACCCATATACAGAATTACCCTATAAAACAAGGGTTGTGTTCATTAGGGCACACAACGGAAAACTTTTTCAAACATTCTGCAACAGAAAATGGAAATGAGTGTTTCTAGTTGGACAAAGTCCAAGGTAGCCCCTCCCTGTTTCAGCACATTTGAACACGGTTCGTTTGGTGCCCAATGAACACGGCCCTGCATTTTAACAACCTTTTTGAAAGATTTTTTATGGATTACTTGTACATCATACAGAGGACAATATACATGTGTAAGTGATGAAAAACGGGTATGACATCGATGTTGTGTAGCCCTCCTTTTCTTGAGGCGGCGGTGGCTTGCTGTAGTCACCAATCAGCCAGAGTGGCCAGGGAGCCATTACATGAGGATGATTGATTGGGTAGATGGAATCTGGAGGGCCAGATTAGGTAACCCATGCGTCACGATGGAGAGGATCGGAGACGGTGTATAAGAGATGTAAGAACAGATTAAACTTTTATTCAAGCGACCGAGATTGTCATGAGAGGTCATGCCAGGTCGGAGACCACCGACTGAGTCCATAGTCCAAAACAAACAGTGAACATCTGTAGCCTGGTGCCAGATCTGTTTGTGCTCTATAATTAACTCCTATGGTTGTTGCCAAGACTGCAAAAATATATCTGGCAGGGGATTGATTGGGATTAAAAGGGGATGGACAACCTGCCAGGAAATAACTAAGAAAACTACAAATAATGTGTTAAAAAAAAGAGGAAATAGCAAGCAAATTACCACTTTTTTCCTCAGTGCCCTGACTTTTGGGATCTGTTTGGGTTGCTGTGGCGTTCATTTGTTTGCATAAAAGTCTAATAATAACTTGTACTTATCATACTGTTGAACTCCAGAAATATAGAACTTCAAAGTAATCTTCTGGCTTTGATCATAAGTAGTACAATAGGTGGCATTTCTTAAAATGCCAAAGATAATTTAATTAGGACAAGATGCTATTTGTTTCGCTTTTGCTGGTGACATTTTCCCAAAAGGGTAAAGTATAGACTCAACCCTGTACTAAAAGGGAATTCTTTGGACTGCCATTTACAGTTATCATGCCTCACATCGGATGAACTGATTCAATCAAGATGTGAATGTAGATGTCAGAACATGAAGGTGTGCAGTAGCAAATGAAACAGGGTTGCTTTTGTTGAAACACAGTATACTGTTGTGTGTACATGTTTACTCCATTTAGATATATTTACATCATAACTTCTGCCCCTCACAGTGTTGAGAAGGACCCGCACACTCTCTCATACACTACCCACTTATTTGCAATGTCGGCCTACCGGGGATCAGTGGTTTAACTGCCTTGTTCAGGGGCAGAATAACATATTTCTTTACCTTGTCAGCTCTGGGATTCAATCCAGCAACCTTTCGGTTACAGGCCCAACGCTCTAACCCCTAGGCTACCTGCCGCCCCAATAATGTCTCCACCCACTTGTTCACTAGTAACAACAGGTTGGCGAGCAACATGTTGAATGTATACATGATAATTACACCGGTCTGTTTCCTTTACCCCATGTTTCTATCGTATGCTTGCGAGGCCTGTGTGAGAGAGAGAAGTGCTTGCCAATCCAATCACGCACAGAACTGATGTGGGTGGCGTTTACGCTGGAGGAGCTCTTATCTGTTCAGGAACACACTGTGGATGGCATCTTAACACATACATTCAAATGACAGTCATTCATACAGTGTCTATCTGACTGTGTAATGAGCGAGTCGTGCAAATTGAGGATGAATTCGGTATTCTCTGGCTGCAATTAATGGAGTATCTCAGCAATGGAATTGTTGTAGTCGCATGACTAAATGATCATAAAATCAGAATGTTTATCGACAAACAGACTGTGGTAATCGTCTCAATGACCACACGATGACCCCTTCACTTGTTAAATATGTGTGTTCATTTCATTCATTTAAGGGTCCATATATTGTATAGTGCATATAATACTAACGTGAGCATGACATAACCCTTGACAGCGGCTTTTTCCCTCATAATCCCCTTATACGGTACATACAATCCCAACATAAAAAATCTATAGGTCTGAAGCTAAATCTATTGTCTGTAGTTTAGGGTCGGGGTCAATTCCATGTCAATCTAGAAGATTAATATCAATCCAATTCATGAATGAGAAATTTGCAAGGTGTTTTTAAATGTTATTTTGTGTCAATTGTAGACTGTGTTGTATCCACACTTGAGTGATGAATATCCTTGCCTGCAGACCAGAAGACTTGCATTAGCTCCCTAAGGTGATGCCTAGGCTTTAGCTCAGAGGACTGGCACAGACCTCACTATTCTATCATAATTTCATACACTCAAAACAAATCTACTTTTGATTTAATCTGTCCTTTTCCTCATTTGTTTTCTCCTTATTTGTTTGTCAGTCCCCAATAACCTCTCTTCTCTCTTTTATAATTTCCCACCGCCACACTATAAAGGTCATGCTTCTCGATCTACCTCAATCCCTCTCTCCTTCCCCTCTCTCCCTCACCTCCCTCCAAAATAGCAGACCACATCTCTATGCTAATGAGGTGTGGCCGTGTTTTTTCGTATAGTTGTACACAGGCCTTGGATGCTCCACATGTGCATATTTTATACATGTAGCTTTCAGATGGGTGTTCTGTGGTTTGGAGTGTTCCCATTGAAATTCATGAAGGGACTCTTCCCAAACGTTATGGTCCATTACAGTGCCACTATACATCAGGGTTTAACCACCGTACGTCATCCTAAAAGAGGTGACCACTGCCTTTTGACATCCTTTGCGGAGTTACACAGAACACCCCATTCATATGCTAATGGTTATTCTCCACGCTGGACATTGCCTCGACAACAAACTACGTGCTAGACTCCAGATAAACAGCTCTCAAGCATTTCTGATGGGGGCAGAGATGCCAACAGGCAGCTAGTTGTTTTGTAAAGCCTCGGGCAATCTGAACCGTAAACAGCAGATGTGTACAAATTTTTATGTTCCGGGTGTTAGCTTAGCATTTGAGATGGGGGAATTTCTGTTCTTGACATCATACGTAGTTAGTCATGCATGTCTACCCAGTGGATTCCCCACACAGCATAGACCAAATGGACATCTCTCACTGAACATCTGGGTGTAAATTAGTTCCGAAGATGACCCTTCGCTCAGAGCGAGAGGGCATCCAAGGAGAGGCGGAGAAGATTGGAGGAATACGTCTTCTCCCTTGACTCCCATATGTCAAAGGTAAATACTAGGTAATACTCCTAGCTGATGGTGAGAACTGGATTCTGAACGCTCTCTTAACTCTCTCTCTTCTCCAACCATTTACTCCTAACGTCACGAGTCATCCTACATTTCGATGGTGTCATCTTTGACCTTTTCCCTTTCTCTCCCTCCCTGTCTTTCTCTTTTGTCTCTTCAACATTTTCCGGGGACATAGTTGCCTCGTCAGTTTCTGGGCACTGAACCTGCAGCTGTCAGCTAAAGTAGCAGCAGCACCTCAGTACCCCTCTGCCCAGCTGAAAAATATGCACACAATGAAAACAAAAAGTCATGCTCGCTCAGTTATATAACTGTCTGTCAACACACTGATATTATGATGGGGTATCTAGTAGCTAGACTGCAGATACCAGGGGAAGAGGCACAGTGAAATGTGTGTATTGAGGAAGGCATTGAGTGAGCATTGTGCTCTTGGTGTAAGGTACCCTGTTGTGGGTAAACAAACTAAGACAAATATGACTTGCTTTGATTAACTCTTTTGAACTTGAACAGCTCTCTCTCCCTCTCACTAGTCTAGCACATTTCATAATGTGATCGTATAATAAGTTGCATGGACTCACTCTGTGTGCAATAATAGTGTTTAACATGATTTTTGATTGACTACCTCCTCTCTATGCCCCACACATACAGTGCATTTGGAAAGTACTCAGACCCCTTAACTTTTCCCACATTTTGTTAAGTTACAGCCTTATTCTAAAATGGATTACTTTTGAAATGGATTAAATTGTCCCCCCCCCCAGCATCAATCTACACACAATACTACATAATGGCAAAGACAAAATAGTTTTTCTGAAAATGTTGCACATTTATTCAAAATAAAAAATGGAAATATTACATTTACATAAGTATTCAGACCCTTTTACTCAGTACGTTGTTGAAGCACATTTGGCGACAATTACAGCCTCAAGTCTTCTTGGGTATGACGCTACAAACTTGGCACACCTGTATTTGAGGAGTTTCTCCCTTTCTTCTCTGATCCTCTCAAGCTCCAACGGGTTGGATGGGGAGCGTTGCTGCACAGATATCTTCAGGTTTCTCCAGAGATGTATGATCGGGTTCAAGTCTGGGCTCCTCCTGCATTGTCTTGGCTGTGTGCTTAAGGGAGTTGTCCATAATCATGGTCTCTAAACCTTCAAGCTGCATACTGGACCCTATTCCAACTAAACTACTGAAAGAGCTGCTTCCTGTGCTTGGCCCTCCTATGTTGAACATAATAAACGGCTCTCTATCCACTGGATGTGTACCAAATTCACTAAAAGTGGCAGTAATAAAGCCTTTCTTGAAAAAGCCAAACCCAGAAAATATAAAAAACTATCGGCCTATATCGAATCTTCCATTCCTCTCAAAATGTTTAGAAAAGGCTGTTGCGCAGCAACTCACTGCCTTCCTGAAGACAAACAATGTATACGAAATGCTTCAGTCTGGTTTTAGACCCCATCATAGCACTGAGACTGCACTTGTGAAGGTGGTAAATGACCTTTTAATGGCATCAGACCGAGGCTCTGCATCTGTCCCTGTGCTCCTAGACCTTAGTGCTGCTTTTGATACCATCGATCACCACATTCTTTTGGAGAGATTGGAAACCCAAATTGGTCTACACGGACAAGTTCTGGCCTAGTTTAGATCTTATCTGTCGGAAAGATATCAGTTTGTCTCTGTGAATGGCTTGTCCTCTGACAAATCAACTGTAAATTTCGGTGTTCCTCAAGGTTCCGTTTTAGGATCACTATTGTTTTCATTATATATTTTACCTCTTGGGGTTGTCATTCAAAACATAATGTTAACTTTCACTGCTATGCGGATGACACACAGCTGTACATTTCAATGAAGCCCCAAAATTGCCCTCGCTAAAAGCCTATGTTTCAGACATAAGGAAGTGGATGGCTGCAAACGTTCTACTTTTAAACTCGGACAAAACAGAGATTCTTGTTCTAGGTCCCAAGAAACAAAGAGATCTTCTGTTGAATCTGACAATTAATCTTAATGGTTGTACAGTCGTCTCAAATAAAACTGTGAAGGACCTCAGCCCTGATCTCTCTTTTGACGAACATATCAAGACTGTTTCAAGGACAGCTTTTTTCCATCTACGTAACATTGCAAAAATCAGAAATGTTCTGTCCAAAAATGATGCAGAAAAATTGATCCATGCTTTTGTTACTTCTAGGTTAGACTACTGCAATGCTCTACTTTCCGGCTACCCGGATAAAGCACTAAATAAACTTCAGTTAGTGCTAAATACGGCTGCTAGAATCCTGACTAGAACCAAAAAATGTGATCATATTACTCCAGTGCTAACCTCCCTACACTGGCTTCCTGTCAAGGAAAGGGCTGATTTCAAGGTTTTACTGCTAACCTACAAAGCATTACATGGGCTTGCTCCTACCTATCTCTCTGATTTGGTCCTGCAGTACATACCAACACGTATGCTACGGTCACAAGACGCAGGCCTCCTAATTGTCCCTAGAATTTCTAAGCAAACAGCTGGAGGCAGGGCTTTCTCCTATAGAGCTCCATTTTTATGGAATGGTCTGCATACCCATGTGAGAGACGCAAACTCGGTCTCAACCTTTAAGTCTTTCCTGAAGACTCATCTCTTCAGTGGGTCATATGATTGAGTGTAGTCTAGCCCAGGAGTGTGAAGGTGAACGGAAAGGCTCTGAAGCAACGAACCGCCATTGCTGTCTCTGCCTGGCCGGTTCCCCTCTTTCCACTGAGATTCTCTGCCTCTAACCCTATTACAGGGGCTGAGTCACTGGCTCACTGGTGCTCTTTCATGCCGTCCCTAGGAGGGGTGCGTCACTTGAGTGGGTTGAGTCACTGATGTGATCTTCCTGTCTGGGTTGGCGCCCCCCCTTGGGTTGTGCCGTGGCGGAGATCTTTGTGGGCTATACTCGGCATGTCTCAGGATGGTAAGTTGGTAGTTGAAGATATCCCTCTAGTGGTGTGGGGGCTGTGCTTTGGCAAAGTGGGTGGGGTTATATCCTTCCTGTTTGGCCCTGTCCGGGTGTATCATTGGATGGGGCCACAGTGTCTCCTGACCCTTCCTGTCTCAGCCGCCAGTATTTATGTTGCAGTAGTTTATGTGTCGGGGGGCTAGGGTCAGTTTGTTATATCTGGAGTACTTCTCCTGTCTTATCCGGTGTCCTGTGTGAATTTAAGTATGCTCTCTCTAATTCTCTCTTTCTCTCTTTCTTTCTCTCTCTCGGAGGACCTGAGCCCTAGGACCATGCGTCAGGACTACCTGGCATGATGACTCCATGCTGTCCCCAGTCCACCTGGCCGTGCTGCTGCTCCAGTTTCAACTGTTCTGCCTGCGGCTATGGAATCCTGACCTGTTCACCGGACGTGCTACCTCTCCCAGACCTATTATTTGACCATGCTGGTCATTTATGAACATTTGAACATCTTGGCCATGTTCTGTTATAATCTCCACCCGGCACAGCCAGAAGAGGACTGGCCACCCCTCATAGCCTGGTCCCTCATAGCCTGGTTCCTCTCTAGGTTTTGGCCTTTCTAGGGAGTTTTTCCTAGCCAACGTGCTTCAACACCTGCATTGCTTGCTGTTTGGAGTTTTAGGCTGGGTTTCTGTACAGCACTTTGAGACATCAGCTGATGTACGAAGGGCTATATAAATACATTTGATTTGATTTGATGTGTCCTGTTGGAAGGTGAAACTTCTCCCCAAGCACTCTGGAGAAGGTTTTCATCAAGCATCTCTCTGTACTTTGCTCCGTTCATCTTTCCTTCAATCCTGACTAGTCTTCCAGTCCCTGCCGCAGAAAAATCTCCACAGCATGATGCTGCCACCATCATGATCACAGTAGGGATGGTGCCAGATTTCCTCAAGATGTGATGATTGGCATTCAGGCCAAAGAGTTCACTCTTGGTTTCATCAGACCAGAGAATCTTGTTTTTCATGGTCTGAGGTGCCTTTTGGCAAACCCCAAATGGGCTGTCATCGGCCTTTTACTGAGGAGTGGCTTCCATCTGGCCACTCTACCATAAAGGCCTGATTGGTGGAGTGCTGCAGAGCAACTCTGGAGCTCTGTCAGAGTGACCATCGGGTTCTTGGTAACCTCCCTGACCAAGGCCCTTCTCCCCCAATTGCTCAGTTTGGTCAGGCAGCCAGCCATAGGAAGAGTCTTGGTGGTTCCAAACTTTTCTCATTTAAGTATGATGGAGGCCACTGTGTTCTTGGGGAGCTTCAATACTGCAGACATTTTTTGGTACCCTTCCCCAGATCTGTGCCTCAACACAATCCTGTCTTGGAGCTCTACGGACAATTCCTTCGACTTAATGCCCTGTTTTTTTCTCTGACATGCACTGTCAACTGTGGGACCTTATATAGACAGGTGTGTATCTTTCCAAAACGTATGTGTTATGGCTTTACACCCCCTGCTATATTGTGGATAAAGAGTTGCCTGTCTAACAGAACACAGAGGATGTTATTTAATGGAAGCCTCTCCAACATAATCCAGGTAGAATCAGGAATTCCCCAGGGCAGCTGTCTAGGGCCCTTGATTTTTTCAATCTTTACTAATGACATGCCACTTGCTTTGAGTAAAGCCAGTGTGTCTATGTATGCGGATAACTCAACCCTATACACATCAGCTACTACAGTGACTGAAATAGCTGCAACACTTAACAGAGAGCTGCAGAGAGTTTCAGAGTGGGTGACAAGGAATAAGTTAATCCTAAATATTTATTCAACTAAAAGCATTGTATTTAAGACAAATCATTCACTAAACCCTAAACCTCAACTAAATCTTGTAATAAATCATGTGGAAAGTGAGCACGTTGAGGTGACTAAACTGCTTGGAGTAACCCTGGATTGTAAATTGTCATCTGTAATAAATACAATTACAAATGTCCAATTAATTGAATTTCCCGCAGGTAGACTCCAATCAAATTGTAGAAACATCTCAAGGATGATCAATGGAAACAGGATGCACCTGAGCTCAATTTTGAGTCTCATAGCATAGGGTCTGAATACTTATGTAAAGAAGCTATTTATTGTTTTAATACATTTGCAAACATTTGAATATACTTTTAAGCATGGTGAAGCTATTAATTAATATTGATCAATACAACCAGTCACTACAAATATATGGGTGTCCTTCCTAACTCAGTTGCCGGAGAGGAAGGAAACCACTCAGGGATTTAACCATGAGGCCAATGGTGACTTTAAAACAGTTACAGAGTTTAATGGCTGCGACAGCAGAAAACTGAGGATCGATTAACAACATTGCAGTTACTCCACAATGCTAACCTAATTGACAGTGAAAAGAAGGAAGCTTGTACAGAATAAAAAATATTCCAAAACATGCATCCTGTTTGCAACAAGTCACTAAAGTAATACCGCACATAATGTAGCAAAGCAATTCACTTTTGGTCCTGAATACAAAGTATTATGTTTGGAGCAAATCCAATACAACACATTACTGAGTACCACTCTCCATATTTTCAAGCATAGTGTTGGCTGCATCATGGTATGGGTATGCTTGTAATCGTGAAGAATTGTTGATTTTTTTCAGAATAAAAAAAGTAACGGAATGGAGCTGAGCACAGGCAAAATCCTAGAGGAAAATCTGGTTCAGTCTGCTTTCCACCAGACACTGGGAGATGAATTCACCTTTCAGCAGGACAATAACCTTAAACACAAGGCCAAATATACACTGGAGTTGCATAAAAAGACGACATTGAATCTTCCTGAGTGGCTTAGATCCTAACATGTATTGACTCGGGGGGTGTGAATACTTACATAAATTACATATTCCTCTATTTAATTTTTAATAAATTTGCAAAATTTCTAAAAACATGTTTTCACTTTGCCATTATGGGGAATTGTGTGTAGATGGGTGAGAATAAAATATATTTAATAAATGTTCAATTCAGGCTGCAACACAACAAAATCAAGGGGTCAAGGAGTAGGAATACCTACTCAAGGCACTATATCTTAACTTTACTATTTTTATTTTAGAAAATGTTTACTTATACTTCACTACATTCCTACAGAAAATAATGTACTTTTTACTGCATACATTTTCACAGACATCCAAAAGTACTCGTTACAGGAAAATGGTCCAATTCACACACTTATCAAGAGGACATCCCTTGTTATTCCTACCGCCTCTGATCTTACGGACTCACTAAACACAAATGATTCATTTTTAAATTATGCTGAGTGTTGGAGTGTGCCCCTGGGTATCCGTTTTTTGTTTTTAAACATGACAATTGTACCATCTGGTTTGCTTAATCTAAGGAATGTGAAATTACTTTTACTTCTGATGCTTAAGTATAACTGAGTAATTACATTTACTTTTGAGTAGGCTATGTTAAAAACCAAATACTTTTAGACTTTTCCTCAAGTTGCATTTCACTGGGTGACTTTCACTTTTACTTCTATTACGGTATCTTTAATTGAATTAAGTATGACAATTGGGTACTTTTTCCCCTCACACACACACACACACACACACACACACACACACACACACTCACCATCTCCACCTGTCGCGGGTCCAGCTGAAGGGGCACAGCGGACGGGACTGAGAACTGGATCTTGGTTTTCCTCTCCTTGTCCTTGGCATCTGCGTCCATCTCTGCAGGCAGCACCGGGTCTTTTGCAGCTCTGACAGTCTGACCGTTTCGACAAGGAGCCGAGCCACAGATGGCAAAGGTAGAACAACTTGGATGGCTGCTCGCTTGTTCACTCCACTGGCAATTCACTGAAGCCTGATGGTATCCCTTGAGAAAACAAACGCAGGACTGCAAGTTCAATTGATCTCATTGACCATGCACTGGGCTTTGACTTTGAATTTTCCCTCCTCTCTCCTCTGCAACAGTTTTTCTCTTTTATTTGGGCGTGTGGTCTTTGGTGCTCCTTCTTTCGCGCTCCTTCCTGACTCGTGCTCACACGCTCTCTCTATTTGTCTGCCTGTGTTGAGGCTGTCAACTAGGTCTGCCTCTCTGTGAGTGGTTGGAGAGAGAGAGAGGGGGGAATTGAGTGTGTGAGTGCGCGATGTTGAACTGAAGATGATTGGAGCTCAGTATAAAACATAATCTCGCCATGTGCTGCTGTAGTGTTTCGTGTCCTTGACCCTTGCTATTCAGTCTGTGTGTGTGTGTGTGTGTGTGCGTGCGTGTGCGCATGTGCGTTGCTCTGCGTGTATGTGTGTGTGTGCGTGTGTGTGCATGTGTGTGCTGGAAAAGATGCATGTACTGTAGTGACGTAGGGAAAAAACAAGCTTCCACGGCATATCTGATGAGGACCGTTAATGAAATACTAAAGTCAAAACACCACCTCAGTAATGTATCAAAAGTCCAACTTAAAAACTCTCCAGGAAACAAAACGTACATTGAGCCTGTCACTAAATGACTAAGTTAAAATCCTGATACTGTTCAACATGCTACAGAATAACAGAATGTTGCCACTGGCTGATACAACATTGATGGAATAAGATTTAGTCTAAAGGTTTGAAATGTTCACATTGCATGCATGTTGTGATAATGAAAATGTGAGCAGGGCACCTCAAACAAACCCTAGTCAATACATAAACCAATCATTTTATTCAGTTTTAAATCTTCATTGTCTTTTTTCAACCTTCATCATTGCATTTCAAGAAATGCTTGGACAAAATCCCTTATACACACAGCATAGTAATAAAAAAAAATGGAATTGCAATGGAAAAACCTATTGCCATGGCAACTATTACTGTACACACTGTGTTGTGTATTAGTGTTACAGCGGCCAGTCCTAGTGCCCAGAGGGAGGGATGGAGGGAGGGAGGAAGGGAGATGGGGGGGTATGGAGAGAGGGAGGAAGGGAGAGAGGGCGGGGGTGGAAAGGAGAGAGGGAGGGAATGGGGAAAACAGGGAGGGATGTATAGGAGACAGGGCGAAAGGATTGGAGGGCAGGTTGTGAGAGGGAGAACGGAAGGAGGAGGAGAGGAATCACAGCTCACATGTAAACACAAACAGCTGTGTGCAGTTGGAGTGGCCTCGCCCTGTCTGTCTGTCTGTCTGTCTGTCTGTCTGTCTGTCTGTCTGTCTGTCTGTCTGTCTGTCTGTCTGTCTGTGTCTGTCTGTCTGAGCCTAGTGCCAGCCGGAGCTGGACAGGGCAGGGGGTCAGCAGGGCACTGGGCTGCTTACTGACGCGCAGCACTAGCTACACATAAAGTGAGTGAGGGAGGGAGTGGGAGGGAGGGAGGGACAGAGAGGTAAATGGAGGGAGGGAGGTGGAGAGTAGAAGAGAGAAGCAGGAAGGAGGGAGGAAAGAGAGGGGTGGAGAGGGAGGGATGGATGCAAAAAGGGAAAGAAAGGTGAAAAAATAAATGAGGGGGAGAGAGAGAGGGTGAGTGGGTGAGAGAGAAATAGTAATTATATGGGGGAGGGGTGATACATTGTTAATACACTTGTAATTTAATGCAAATTAAAGCAGAATCTAGTGTTTTGACCTGCACTACATGCAGATAAATCACACAGGTAAAGATGCAGATGTGAACAGTTCTTTGCTGGTGGAGGCTCCACCTGGGAAATAGGGTGTGAACACAGCCAGTGGACTTAACTGGGGCACCAGAGACTCCAAGAATGCACAATACTGTATTATTCTATCTGCAGTTTTCGGCTTCATCCGCTATAGGCTCTGGTCAAAAGTAATGCACTATGTAGGGGATAGGGCTCCATTTGGGACATAGCCATCTTCTGCATCTCTACCAACGGCAGGTGATGGTAGCTGGGAGCAGCCTTCGGGTTGCCAGTTCACCTAACAGTACTATTGCCAGGCCCGGGATTCAAACTACTCCCATGGGATTGAGATGCACTGTGATTATTGCAGTTCCAAACACATTTCAAGGTGTCTTCATTTCTACAGTAAATGTGGAACGGACTGCCATGGGAAAAGCTGAAGAATTTGAGAGGATCGTGAAGCTATGCTACTGTAATATAGATGGCGCCCTCTACCTTTCAAGAGTAGAGGATTGCCATTTTCATAACTAAGATTGGCACAACACACATGCCAGGGCCAGGGGGGAGGTGTGTACACCCAAACAATATGTAATAAGCATGCACACACACACACACACACACACACAACCCCCTCCCCCCTCCCTCCAAATAGCCCCTCCCCCACCCCTCCTCCCCCCACCCCTCCTCCCTTAACCCACACCCAGGATATGACATAAGCTGATAAGAGCAGGCACCGAGGTTAACGTGGGGGCACGATGAGCAGGTCTCTCTCATCACTCTAAACTAATGGCCAAATACAGAGATTACCCCACTGCTGACACTGCTCCTCCTCCTCTGTCAGTCCTGTGATTATGATGGTTCTGCGTCCCAAATGGCACCCTATTCCCCATGAAGTGTTCTACTTCTGACCAGGTCCCATAGGGCTCAAGTCAAATTCAGTGCACTACATAGGGAATAGGGTGCCATTTGGGATGCAACCATGGTGATTTTCACAGATTCACAGACTCTGCTGAATGAGGACAGGAGAGGAGAGAGGCCACAAATTGATGGGATTAATCCACAGAGAGAAGGGGGGGGGGGGGAGATGGAAAGGGGGTGAAAGATAAGGGTTGGGAGAGAGAGGGGGAGAGGGAGGGGGAGAGGGAGAGGGAGAGAGAGAGAGAGAGAGAGCAAGAGAGAGAGAGAGGAAAAGAGAGGAGAGAGAGAGAGAGAACAATGTTTAAAAATCATGTGTTCGGTTTGTGTTTATGAACATTTAGGCCTATACAATTCACCATGCAGAAGAATTGAACCGCTGTTAGTCATGGTCATGGTTGGGTTCAATTTCATTTCAATTCAGTCAATTCATGAAATAAACCGAAATTCCAATTCCAATTATCCTCAATGCTTCTGTATGAGAAAAATGTGGAATTGAAATTTCAGTTAACCCCAAACCTGGTGGTGGTATCAACCAGTCTTGTTGCCAATGTAAAAAAGGGCCTCACAGAGATGGGTGTGTAGGTATACTACTAAAGTACCTGTATAGGACCACTAGATGTCACCCATGCATCATATACAGAGTCAGTGCTCAAATGTGCTGATTTAAACACTGAGTGCACAAAACATTAAGAACACCTGCTCTTTCCACGACGTAGAATGAACTGGTGAATCCAGGTGAAAGCTATCATCCCTTATTGATGTCACTTGTTAAATCCACTTCAATCAGTGTAAATGAAGGGGAGACAGGTTAAAGAAGTGTTTTTAAGCCTTATGGTAATTGAGACGTGGATTGTGTACGTGTGCCATTCAGAGGGTGAATGGGCAAGACAACACATTTAAGTGCCTTTGAACGGGGTATGGTTGTAGGTGCCAGCGCACACCGGTTTGTGTCAGGAACTGCAACGCTGCTGGGTTTTTCACACTCTACAGTTTCCAGGTGTGTATCAAGAATGGTCCACCACCCAAAGGACATCCAGCCAACTCTATATAACTGTGGGATAGCATTGGAGTCAACATGGGCCAGCATCCCTGTGGAACGGTTTTGACACCTTGTAGACCCCATGCTCTGACGAATTGTGACTGTTTTGAGGGCTAAAGGGGAGGAGCTCTGCAACTCAATATTAGGAAGATGTTCTTAATGTTTGGTATACTCAGTGAACACCAACTGGCATATTACACTTTAATGCATTCATAGGCTATTAGAGTCATAGACTATTAGCGCCACATACAGTTGAAGTCAGAAGTTTACATACACTTAGATTGCATTCATTAAAACTCGTTTTTCAACCACTCTCCACATTTCTTGTTAACAATCTATAGTTTTGGCAAGTCGTTTAGGACATCTACTTTGTGCATGACACAAGTCATTTTTCCAACAATTGTTTACAGACAGATTATTTCACTTACAATTCACTGTATCACAATTCCAGTGGGTCAGAAGTTTGCATACACTAAGTTGACTGTGCCTTTAAACAGCTTGGAAAATTCCAGAAAATTATGTCATGGCTTTAGAAGCTTCAATTGGAGGTGTACCTGTGGATGTATTTCCAGGCCTACCTTCAAATTATGTGCCTCTTTGCTTAACATCATGGGAAAATCAAAAGAAATCAGCCAAGACCTCCAAAAAAATTGGAGACATCCACAAGTCTGGTTCATCCTTGGGCGCAATTTCCAAATGCCTGAAGGTACCACGTTCATCTGTACAAACAATAGTATGCAAGTATAAACACCATGGGACCATGCAGCCGTCATACCACTCAGGAAGAAGACGTGTTCTGTCTCCTAGAGATGAACACACTTTGGTGCGAAAAGTGCAAATCAATCCCAGAACAACAGCAAAGGACCTTGTGAAGATGCTGGAGGAAACAGGTTCAAAAGTATCTATATCCACAATAAAACGAGTCCTATATCGACATAACCTGAAAGGCTGCTCAACAAGGAAGAAGCCACTGCTCAAAAACCGCCATAAAAAAAAGCCAGACTACGGTTTGCAACTGCACATGGGGACAAAGATCGTACTTTTTGGAAAATGTCCTCTGGTCTGATGAAACAAAAATATAACTATTTGGCCATAATGACCATCGTTACATTTGGAGGGAAAAGGGGGAGGCTTGCAAGCCGAAGAACACCATCCCAACCATGAAACACAGGGATGGGAGCATCCTGTTTTGGGGGTTCTTTGCTGCAGGAGGGACTGTTGCACTTCACAAAATAGATGGCATCATGAGGTAGGAAAATGATGTGGATATTTTGAAGCAACATCTCAAGACATCAGTTAAAGCTTGGTTGCAAATGGTTCATACAAAATGGACAATGACCCCAAGCATACTTCCAAAGTTGTGAAAAATGGCTTAAGGGCAACAAAGTCAAGGTATTAGAGTGGCCATCACAAAGCCCCGACCTCATCCTATAGAAAATTTGTGGGCAGAACTGAAAAAGCGTGTGAAAGCAAGGAGGCCTACAAACCTGACTCAGTTACACCAGCTCTGTCAGGAGGAATGGGCCACAATTCACCCAACATATTGTGGGAAGCTTGTGGAAGGCTACCCAAAACATTTGACCCAAGTTAAACAAGTTAAGGCAATGCTACTAAATACTAATTGAGTGTATGTAAACTTCTTGAACTACTGGGAATGTGATGAAAGAAATCAAATCTGAAATAAATCATTCTCTCTATTATTATTCTGACATTTCACATTCTTAAAATAAAGTGGTGGTCGTAACTGATCTTAAACAGGGAATTTTTACTAGGATTAAATGTCAGGAATTGTGGAAAAACTGAGTTTAAATGTATTTGGCTACGGTGTACGTAAACTTCCGACATCAACTGTATCTTATTTTAGCGTTGGTGATAATGGGTTTGCAGGATAGGTTCTCAACTAGGGGGCCTAGGATCCCAAGAGGGCCTCAGAGAGCTTTCAGGTGGTCTCTGAAAAGCCAGGTAGAAAACTAACAAGTAGAAAATAACAGCAGTAAGCCTGAAATATCTCACATTTGATAGGAGAGTACTGTTTAACAGGTATAACCAAATTAAAAGCTATGTTCATTTTGATATTTTGAATATTGACAACGAATACCGATCACAATTTACTCTTACATAAAAATGTCATCTCTGAAGTAGGGGTTCCCCAGATTTTCTGAAAGCATTTTATGAGGGCCTCGGAACAGAAAAGGTTGAGAACCACCTGCCAAGAGGTTAACCGTTGGACTAGTAACTGGAAGGTTGCAAGTTCAAACCCCCGAGCTGAGAAGGTACAAATCTGTCGTTCTGCCCCTGAACAGGCAGCTAACCCACTGTTCCTAGGCCGTCATTGAAAATAATAATTTATTCTTACTGACTTGCCTAGTTAAATAAATGTTTAAAAATTTAAAATTAAAGGACCGAGCTTAAAAGCTGAACTCTGGGAACCTGAGGGCTGCTGGTCTCAGATACCATGTACCATCTCCTGCCGTGGTGGACTTGAGCAAGGCACTTAAGCACTGAAACTGCTCTACATCCTTGAGTGCTGCTCTGTGGCTGACCCTGTGCCACCCCATGTGTGTATATTTGAGGAGGTTTGGTTATGCAATTTCTCAAATGGACAAGGAAGTATATATTCTATTTTATTCTAAGAAAAAGTATCCTAAAGCTGGCAGCCGCAGAGTAATCCACTTTTGGGCAGACTGAATTAATATATATATATACCAGGACAGATATAGGCCTACCCCAAGTATCTAAAACAAGCATTCATCGTTTCATTTGATTTGAGTTATTTAGCCAGGATGGTCCACTCAGTAACAATTGCCACTGTTTTCCAGGGAGTCCTGGAGCATAAGAAATGCTCACTAGTCATAAAAGACGATCAAGCTTGATTTCGCTTTATTTGGTTCTTTCCCCATTGAAGAGTATAGATTAACAACATGTCACTTGTTTTCCATACTTAGTGATTCCTGCCAAAACCAGCATCTGGATCTAGACACACTGCTGTGGACAGGTTTCTCATTTTCTTTTCTTTTTTGCTCTGGACTCCCAGCCTTGTGGTCTGCAGTACTGCTCTATGTCCTTATTGTCTGGTCGTTAATTGATTGATTGAATGTCTTTGATTGTCCAGGGTCCACTCACCTGGTTTTCCATACAGGCCTGTATCAGTCCCATAATAGAGGGGAAGATTGAAAACCAGCAGTGCTGTGGTCCTCAAAGCCTGTATCTGAGAACATTTGACAATAGCTATAAACCAGATCATTTTGGCATTCATATGATTTCCTTTGAAAATATTTCATGTCAACATTAGCGTAGCACTTCCTGAGTGTCCTGCATCGATGCTTCTTATTTATTATGCTCTGTGACATGCTATCATGAAAAGTATATAGGCCATGGCTAATACAACACAGCACATACAATATTATCACATTGAAATGAATAGAGCTATTGTTGCATTGTTTTTTCACTCACTACGCCATGCATGCTGCCACATATTGGACACCTGGGTTCGCATGTCTCCCTCCCCAATTCAAGATGGATGCCCTGCCCGGTTCAGAGTTTGAACGATCACAAAGAATGCGTGGCTATTGAAGATCTTAATCTTTTCTCAATATATATTCTTCAAATGAACTGCATTGGCGATGAGAAATTAAAGCCACACATCAGTCTCTAAGTGCCCTGTCATTGAGTGACAACGCTGACAGAATGGTCGACTTCTCGCTCCATCTTGGCTCAGTCTTCTTTTTGCCCCTCTTTCATTCCACCTTGTCCTCCATCTGCACTCTGGTGAGTCTGTCTGTGTCACCTTGGGCACCACCCATCAGTATCCATGCCCACTAGCCCTGCCAGGCGTGTGGGTATCTCTAAGCTAGGGGGCTCTCTCAGAGCACAGCCCTGATTATCTTGGTTCAATTGACTAATTTAAGTAATTGTACCTTGGTGGTCAATATGGTTTACTCTTTGGTTTGGTGTTCAATTCACATTGATTCTATATTTTATCTGATTTTAAGAAGCAGTGATATATAAAATCCCTGTTATTTAGCCTAAATTCATAGCTAGGCCTAAATAGATTAATAAATGGGTGTCCATTGATTGTTATGCTGTGATAGAAGTGAAATCGGTCTTCAAAACGACATCAAACGAGAACATTTCCTTCCTTCTCTCTCTCCGTTTTTGTTACTCTCTTTCTCCTTCCATTTTCATTGCCTCTCCTTCTCTTTCTGGCTGTGTGAGCGCGAGCGCAGTGACAGATGGCGAATCCCTCTTCCCTCGGGAATGCAATCTCTGTGAATGCGGGCGCATGTCAATCACCCGCGCTCATGTGATGGCTCTTGCCAATGACGTGCCAGCCATATGGCCTGGCATCATAACTGGTATGTAACCCACCCAGCCCTGGTAGAGGATGCCACACTACTGTCTCTGTGCGTTTGGGGTAGGGATAGCACAGCGAAGAAGCATCAAGCTAGGCTACAGCCGCACCTATTGGAGTGTCCGTGCAGGAGGGGTGTGGACTTGGACTGGCCACCCGGAGATGGTGTAAACAAACGCGCTTTCGCCCCTCACCGAGCTCCAAGACGGCGGTAGGTTGCATATTTTGGGATGGTCCGAAACGAATTATGGAATTAACACCAACGAGAGAATTTACACAAATGTCGAATGGAACATTTGTTATTTCATATAATTGATCGTTAGAGAAACAACTGATTATCTTGGGCATTAATCGAATTATATTGTTCAGCGATATAAGGCTGCTCTCCTCGTTGTTTTATCTCCTATCTAGTGTGGCAGATCTAATCAAAGATACAATTTAATCCTGCTCCCAGCTCTTTCTTTATTGGAGCTATCATTTAATGCGAACACGGGAGGGGATTGATCCCACAGCGCGGAAGACTGTATTTAATAACCTAGCTAAGCATTTAATAAACTATCAATTCGACATACATTCTCCTAAAGATCTACACGCATTATTCTACTCATATCGCAGGCGTATCGATGGAGCAGTGTCATTTGCTTTGAGAGGGGGTTGGGACACTTTAAAGACCCTCAAATCTTATCTCCGTTTGAAATGTAGACATTTCGGGACAGAACCTAAAATCGAAATAAAAGGAAACCATGGTGTGTGTGTGTGTGTGTGTGTGTGTGTGTGCGTGCGTGCGTGCGTGTGTGTGTGTCCATGCAGAGCACTATGGGAGTGATTCTCTATAGAGTTACATGTAGGTTAATTGACAGGTATTGGTTTGCGTTAATTACATTGTACTTATATGGTTAGAAAAATAAATCCACGCACTAACATGCACAGCTGGGCTCATTAATCTACAAGAGGCATTACGTTTTTCTTAACATGATCACAATATTTGGAGCTCTAAAAGTGATTTAAGAACTATTTTCTAATATCAAGGTTGAATGATTTATCTCAAATAGATTGATAGATTCATGAATTTATTTGGCATGATGTATTGTGGACTTGGAGCCTGTTGTGACAAGACCAATATAATAAATCAGTTGAAATGGAAGCTTCTTGTTTTGAAGTAGAATTACTTTTCAGTCTATCAATTCATTGAGGAGCATCGTGATTTTCTATTTATTTCGATCAGTAGAAAATCTGTATTCTTACACATAATTAACATGTTAATTGTAATTAGGCCTAACTCTTAGCGTAGTTTTCCCCAGCTGATTTTATCCTCTTTTTCCCAATCCTGATACCCTCCTCCACAAATCTTTTTGAAAACGGAATCTGCTTGATAGTCACATATGCGTGGAAATGGTTCTAACTTAATGCAAATAACAATTAAGTAAAGCGTGACTATTATCAGAAATTAGCGTTCATATATGAGTATATTTGAAAATTCCACAATTTATTCTGCCTGTGTTGGAATGTGGCCAGAAATAGTGGGGGGATGCGGAATGGGGTGAATGGGTCTACCCGACGCCCAATGTGACCCATGGGACCTTATAATAGGACCAGCACCGCAGAAACATGCTGTGAGAGGGCACGCCAAGGCACGTGCACGGGGAATTGGGGAAGAGCTTTCGTTGGGTCGCGTCTGTCGCCCCTCTATAGCAACAGAAACCCCCCAAATGTGTGAATGTAGGCTACAGCTGTTAGCCCACAACTTTAATTAGCCTACAGGACGAACAAAATTAATTAGGCAACTAAGATTGAAATATTTAATAATATGTTATTTTTGACGAGTAATCAAAGTAATTTTACACTTATGAATGAACAAGATGTCTAAAAGTATTGTTTTTATGCAAATACATTGTATTCTTATTATTACATTGGCATATTATATTACAGGCCTATAGAAGTTGGCTCAAGTGCACACTTAGGTCTAAAGGAATTTAGAACTTTGCATTCAACTATTATAGCTTATATGCCTATAACCCTTATTCTCTCACAGTATTTTTATTCAATCCATTTACTTTTTTTGTTGCATCTCGTCTGTCAATCAAAATCAACATTTGTATAAACAAAAATCTATATTCGGATAATACATAGCCTATACACCTATGCACTGTCTGAAACTGCTTCTCTAGGCCTTTAGTTCTCATCTGTCTTGCGATGTTTTCCAGTGCCACCATGTTGACAAGGCTATTCAGCGAGGTTCTGCCGGATGTCCAGAAGCTCTCGGGTTGGGTGGACGACAGCGAGGGCGAGGACTCCAAAACCAAGGAGGACGACCTGGGTCACCTGGAAGACGACGACTTGGATGACGGCGACGCCAGAGAGGGAAGCAGCCGGGATCAGTCCGAGATGGCTGGGGATGACGACGACGACGACGATGACGTCGACGATGAGGACTGCGGGGATGAGAACGAGGGGGGAGACAAACCCAAAAAGCGCGGCCCAAAGAAACGCAAGATGACGCCAGCAAGGATTGAGCGCTCCAAAGTGCGGCGTCAAAAAGCCAATGCACGAGAGAGAACGCGCATGCACGATTTGAACTCTGCACTGGACAATTTGCGTAAAGTAGTCCCATGTTATTCCAAAACGCAAAAACTCTCCAAGATAGAGACGCTGAGACTGGCTAAGAATTACATTTGGGCGCTCGGAGAGATATTGCGCAACGGTAAAAGGCCAGATGTGGTATCCTACGTGCAGACACTGTGCAAGGGCCTATCCCAGCCCACCACGAATCTAGTTGCTGGTTGTCTGCAGCTCAACTCTCGGAACTTCTTGACAGAGCAGTGTCCTGACGGGGCCCGGTTCCATGTCCCCAACTCCTCTTTCTCCGTGCACCCTTACTCCTACCCGTGTCCCCGTCTGTCTAGCCCTCAGTGCCAACCCGGCTCCAGTGGGCATATGAGGACCCATAACTACGGCTATGGCGACGCGGTCTACCCAGGGGCCGTCTCCCCGGAGTACAACAGCCCTGACTACGAGGGCCATCACAGTCCGCCTGTGTGCGTCAACGGCAACTTTTCCGTGAGGCAACAGGAGTCTGTGTCACCGGATGCAGACAGGAACTATCACTATGCTATGCACTATTCTGGACTGTCTGCATCTCGGGCACCTGCTGCCCACGGCCTAGCGTTCGGCCCCTCAGGAGCGCGCAGCGGTTCCGCGCACTCTGAAAACGTGCCGCCGCCGTTTCATGACGTTCACTTACACCATGACAGGGCGCCCGTGTACGAGGAACTGAACGCCTTCTTTCACAACTGAATCCTCCAAAACCCGAACAAACCTAGCGGACCCCTAAATACCCAAATGACAATCCTAATGGTATTAATAGTCTACCCATTTTGACACTGGATGAGGTTTTTTAGAGGATGGGAGATGAGGTGGCAGGAATTGAGAGAAAAAGCCCTATATTGTCAATGTTGGTCCTCTGTTTTATTGATGTCATTCCTGAACTATCATCATGTACATTTTAAGGTGTGTCAGAAATCAATATCTCCAATCAAATGTCGACCTGTATGCAGAATATGAGTGCAATCAAAACAAATGATGTATAGGCCTACATGAACGAAACATGCTATGATGAAAAAAAAATAAAACGATATTTTATAACTGTCTGACATGCGGTGATTGACCAAAGAAGTTATTTCTGACTTGATACATTGCGGGGTGGGGTAAACTGAAGGGCAAGGGCTCCATAATGGTATCGTCCCAAATAAATGATTTGGGGGTACACAGGGTATTCCACGTGAGTAGACTAATTCATAAGAACTGAGTTAATCAAAACATTATTTCAGTGACAACAACCACTTTCTGCAGCAGATTCGTTTCCAAATCCATTATTGAAACGAATAACAATTTATCATTCAACTGACCAAACTTGAAATCCCTGTTTAAGGAATAGGCCTATAGTCTAACCTCGTTTTCATCTAGTTTTTTTTTGCCATCTGTGTTTTCCCCCTCAAGTTTAATGAACGAGAGATTCGACCAACCCTTCATATGTAAACGTTATTCAGTTAGACACATTTTTGTATACTGTCTGTGGCTTAATCTTTTAATTTGACCACTTACAAGTCAATTGCTCTCAGGCAAATAAGCATTCACAAACATCCCGATTCACGCCTGAACCTATAGCTATGGAGACTGTCCGTGTAACTTTCAATTTTCTTGGAACTAATTTTGGTACCAATTTTGAGCCACTCGCCGCATTCTAAATACGGTTAATCGCCAAATTGTATATGCCTATCCCTCTAAACTAGAGAAGCCATACTAAGTTACTTATAAGTTGACCGATGGAAATTTGACTAATGCTTAATTTAGGCTTTGAGTTCCAATATGATGATTATTTTAGAATCAATGTGGTCTGGCTACACGATGATACGACATGGGATATAAATGATAGTAGCCTATTAATCATATAACACACATTTATGATGGGAACAAAATAGAACAAGTACCATTTTTGGATCATTTAAGGAGAGGAAATGAAATAGGAAACTGATTGAGTCGAGGAAGAAAAATGGCTGATAGGCCTATGATATATACTTGGAGCCTAGTGTTAGACGAGAAATTGCTACACTATTAGACCTACTGCAAAACAAACTCAACCCAATATTTATTTCTAAACGTTATCACATTACAATACTTGGTCAGCTGCCTAATGCCCCCCTTCGCCTTTTTCATGTTTATCTTTTCTTTATGGGACATAAAGACATGTCGCAAATTGCTCTCAGCATATAGATGTGGAGAAATGTTACGCCTTTCCTCTACTATTTTTGGTTTAGGGATAACAAAAAAACTTTAAAAAACACATGTTTAATATATTTCAAACAAACTTATTTCCCCAGTTAATTTAATATATGCAATTCATTGCAGACCTACGTTTATTTGCATATTTGAAAATAAGATGAGTCAAATCTAATCAACGTTTATTTGTCGCATACACAGATCAGTAGATGTTAAAGCAGGTGCCGCGAAATGCTTGTATTTTATGGATTATATATATTTTAACACCAGTTGTAACGAATAATTTTATTTGAACAAAATTAAACATCATGCTCAGCTTCTAAAAACGTAGCATTCTCGCCGAGATAACAAATGCAAGACACATTTATGACAACATGTAGGCTATATTTTTCTTTAGAAATGTGGTGGCCAATGCGAATGATATAATATTGCTTACAATATTCCCATTTTACAGCATAGAACCATGTGTGTTTGTAGATGGTTAGTCCTTTATAAGCATGTTGGATTTAATATTATCAGCGGTGCTGACTTACTGAAAGGACCCGTCACTTTGGACCGCTGCCCCGGGACCCATATGTTCCACCGTCCGTCCGTATGATAAGCAGCGGGCACTGGGGAGCACGAAGAGGGGTCTGGCCCATCAAGGACTGCCCCTTAAACAAAAAGGGAATAATTAGCCTAATAGACTGTGTTGCACAGATATATTTCTTTGTAACTTATTTTCTGTTCAAAATCTAGCACCTAAAGTTTTTATTTTATTTGTTTATATCAAATACAATAGTCCGATTGCTCAGAATATGCAGATAAATAGAGGTGATACATGCTAAAATAATGGCCTGAAATAACAGGCAAATGTGGGCCTGTTCAGGCATTAAAACGATCAAATAAGAAGTCCAATAGCCTTTAGTAGCCTATGTGTGAGAGCTCGCCTCGGTCTACCTCTGGAAAATTATATTTGCCTGAAACAAAACATATATTTTTTCGTGCCTAATATTTTAGCGTTTTAACATCAGAGGGGTCAAAGGCACTTTGGCGAGGCAAAGGCCCACCACATTCGAGAAAACAGCTTGCAATGCTACAAATTGGCAGGTCCTCAAATGTAAGTGTCTGGACCAAACAAAAATATCGCACTCCCACCAACAGATATGAATAGTAATTTAATTATATTCATTTACAATGACTTTATAGAATAACCATATTTACAGGCATACTTGTCGTCGATGTGCCTTTCACCTTTCACTATTGAGAAGAATTCACTGAACGTCCTCAACAATGAGAAGGGCGTGCGGCGGGCCACAGGTTGCACGCTGATTAGGTCGCGAATGAAAGGGTGTGATTTCAATAGGCCTATCTAAAGTATGTTGTTATCTTTATACATTCCCCAACTTACAGTCGTATAAAGTGAAAAAAAATATCAAACTGCGATGAATTACAACAATATTGCCAGCCTAATGACCTGGGCCTCCTTTCCCAGTTGCGATGTGAGCATTATGATGATCGTACCAGTTGCTTCGTTAATTACTAAGTGTTAAATGTCGAAGTGTTTCTCAAACAAGCACGTCGAGAGAGAGAGAGAGAGAGAGAGAGAGAGAGAGAGAGAGAGAGAGAGAGAGAGAGAGAGAACGTTCTCTTAAGTGCGTCTTTACACCATGTGTCGATTCTGATGGGATCGAAAGAAAAGAAAATCTTACCTGAACACTATTGATTCCAGGATACTGACGACGGATCAGCTCCTAGAGAGACATAACCACCTATGGCTGCAAATATTGAGGCGTCTTATTATGCTTACCTAATATTAGGGCACTAAATCACAGATTTGTCATATTATTACGCAGATATTGTCACACATCATGAAACATATTGATTAAAAAATGACAGAGAGTAGCCTACTGGCAAAATCGAACAATATGATTGAAATACACATTCCCATGTTGCCTATTTCTCTTTGAAAACAGTCATATCGGTTTTCATTTGAAGCTTCGTTGTATCTTTCACTTGTTTGTAAGATTGGCAAACACTCTGGCCACTTTTTATTTGTTGTCAACTTCCTTGTGAAGTTATCGGCGGTCAGTCACATGAATAACAGCCTAAACATATCGATTCTATGTTTAGCAGAGATCTTCTGTGAATAAAAAGAAGCGGAATGGCAACAAAAAAAACGATGCACTTTGGCTGGTCTAGGACTGGTCTGGATCACTCGTAGATGTGCTAAGGTTTTTAAGAGCAACGTTAATGACGAAAGCTCTGGGAAACAGATCCGCCAGGCCACTAATGATACACCACAAGACGGTTCTAACGATCTTAACGATATGATATGGCTCTGGGAAAAGAGGCCCCGACCAATTTGAATCTAAACTTGAGGCCTATCCTATGGGCTAAATGCTGAACTCAACTATCATTTCGATAGCCACCGCAACCTATAGGCCTATGCCTGGGGCTAGCTTCTAACAAATACTCTATAACGGTCTCGTCATTTGGAATTCAGTGAAGTGAAGTTTCATTCCACGGTCGAGGGTGAAGGTCGGCGTCATTTGGAATTCAGTGAAGTGAAGATTCATTCCACGGTCGAGGGTGAAGGTCGGACCATATAGGACACATAAGGAAGGAGCGGGGCGTGCACCCCTTTTTGTGCTATCCCTTCACTTTAACTGTAATGGTAGGATACAGTTTTGGGGGCGGGTGGTTGGCATTGGGTGGTGGCGACCGCTGCCAAAACGCTAAATGTCTCAGCACCAGTAGGCTAAGCACGGGAAGAGGAGCTCGCCCTGGCTCTGCCAGCTGTGCCACGTGCCAGCCAGCGCGCCCGGCCAAAGTGGTACTTCTGGGAGGGGCGAGTATTTCTTTCCTAATTCAGCGGCATCTGTTCATTATTCTCAAACGTTATAGGCTTTAAGAATGGTTCATGTGCGCGTTCCCGAACAAAAGTGACCTTAATTTTAATTTTTAATTATAAAAAAAAAAAAATGACGTCCTTGCACCTTTCACTGTAAACGGCAGAATAGTTGTCTGGGAATTTCTGAAAGGGAGAAAGAGATGTGTTCCGTAGCCATATGGGGTTCTCTCAGTAGGCCTATGGGGCCTGATAAAATACAACCAACCCCATTTTGCTGTGCATAGCCTTCATGACAGGTTAACATAACCAAAATATCAAGTTTTTTTTTTAAATACATAAATTAGACCTACATTAACTGATATTAATGTTAAAGTGATATAAACAAGGAAGCCGGAAGATTTGCAGAGAAACAGATCAAATACGAATAGGATACTCATAATGATTAAAATAATAATACATTATTGCTGACATCCAATATGTAATATGATTATTATCTTTGCTATTAATTATCAACTATATTGATGTTGGTGTAGATCTAGGCCTACCAATAAAACGTATATGGTCATTATAAAACCATTCATTTGTTTTTAACCAGCCCTTGTGGGAACCAAATTAGATGTTATAATTACTTTAAGCAAAAGTGTATCGCATCCTGCTTATAACTAAAGGTATGAAATATAATACCAAACCAGTAATATATATATATATAGTTATAAGCAGGGTGCGATACACTTTTGAGAGGAGATAACTAAGAAAATGTGAGTGGATAGACTATAAGGTAACTAAGTGGGCTTACTTTATTCTAGTTCCAGAGAATATTGATTAATGGAATGACACATCTCTAGTAGCCTAATCCTTATACTAAATAAACGTGTTTTTAGTTTTACACCTGAAGCCAGATGACAGCAAAATAACCCAAACGAAAATGCCTATACATGTACAGGCATAAGTAACTGTGTGCTTGTATAATTTCGTTAAAATTGTCATTATCCAGAAACAAAACGTATTCATTTCAGCGAATAGACCTGTTTTAATCTGGCCTAACTAACTATTTTGCAACTGCTGCCAATTTTCACTAATCGGTCACTCTATCCGTGATCCACTGAAATTACGCCACGTGAGGATTGGGACACTGCGTTCCAAATTGGATTTAAAATGCACACTCCCCATCTGTGTAGTTTTATTTCAATTTATCAGATTAAACATTTGTCGGATTAATGTCTTAATTATTTTGGGATTAAATAATCTCGGCGCTAAATTATCACTATGGTTAATCATTTTCATAATACCTTCGAAGCACAAAACATCTATCCCACATTTAGCTTGCTATGTAAAAGAGCAGTCGTCATAATGAAGAGGCATATGCTAGGTTACATATGCAGCACATGCCTCTGGTTTCTAAAACGGATAAGTAGTCGAAATCACAATTTCAATAGTAAAAGGTGAGTGACAATATCTTGTCATGAGACCATCATCACTCAAGCAATGCCTCCTGTGGATACTCCGGCCCATATGCCCCTCCTGTGTGAGACACGCACACACACACACACACACACACACACACACACACACACACACACACACACACACACACACACACACACACACACACACACACACACACACACACACACACACACACACACACACACACACACAAATAAACTGTATAAAGTTAGTACGAAGTATTAAACCAATATAAACGACATGGGCACTGCATTGAGACTGACTACACCCACAGAGGTCAGTCTCCTCCGCAGTGGGTACTGGCTGCCTCCTCAGCTCTGCCCATCCGCCTGCCCGGCCATCTCACTCTGCCAGACTGTACGCCACGCCCAGTGCCCAGTGCCCAGTGAGGAACAGAATTCCACTGCATCAGTGCACAATGGAGGTGTGTGACTCTCAAATGCTCAAACGCTCACAGGAGACAACGCGGGGAGTTCTCTCATGTGTGTGGTCCTGTATGCTACAGTATACCCATACCATGTGTGTGGTCCTGTATGCTACAGTATACCCATACCATGTGTGTGGTCCTGTATGCTACAGTATACCCATACCATGTGTGTGGTCCTGTATGCTACAGTATACCCATACCATGTGTGTGGTCCTGTATGCTACAGTATACCCATACCATGTGTGTGGTCCTGTATGCTACAGTATACCCATACCATGTGTGTGGTCCTGTATGCTACAGTATACCCATACCATGTGTGTGGTCCTGTATGCTACAGTATACCCATACCATGTGTGTGGTCCTGTATGCTACAGTATACCCATACCATGTGTGTGGTCCTGTATGCTACAGTATACCCATACCATGTGTGTGGTCCTGTATGCTACAGTATACCCATACCATGTGTGTGGTCCTGTATGCTACAGTATACCCATACCATGTGTGCTTCAACATTATTGTGCCACTTCACCTCAGCCTGCATATCTCAGATTCCCAATTCAGTCCGATTAAGCTGTCAATATCGTAGACCCATGTAAGTTCATTCTGTCAAGTGTCTTCGTATTGATGGGGTGGACACGTGTGGACCATATCGCAGGTACGCTGCGTGTGCCTGTGATATTTGTGTGTGTTTATACATCAGGAGTGTGTGTATACAGTGTATTATGTGCATGGGAGGGTATAGAATAGAGGTTGTTGCTGGTCTGCACAGATGGTGGGAGTGATTTTTCGGGGGGGGGGGGCGGTAGAGGAGAGGGGTGGGCAGCTCTGACGAAGCCATGCCACGGTGGTCACGCAGGCAGCCAGTAATTGGCCCCCATATTGACCAGTTTGTGGTGCTGTGGGGCGGGCAGCCTCCCAGCTGGACCTGTCAGATGGCATCGCATCCAGCTCATTGCCCTCTCCTATCCTCTCTTACTCTCCCCCTCTTCCGTCTCTTCCGTCTCTTTCTCTCTCTTTCTGTCTTTCTTTCTCGGTCGGCCTCGCTCACACGTCACGTATGCAGATATGCACATCGTATGCACGCACACACTCCCACACACTTTCTCTCTCGCTGGCTCTTAACTGGAACATTAGCCTATGACATGAATAATATGTTTCAACGCTATTCTTACATCCTCTGATTTGTTATTTTTTCAATCTACTATAAATCTATGTTCATGAGTTTTCATGTATTATCTATGCCAAGGTTTCAGCCTATAATTATGCAAGGTATCAATAAACATCACAGATTATCATGGCCTCCGACTGAGGCCGTTTGAACTCTTTTGTTGATTTAACCTTTAATTCAAATGGCAAAGCAATTAAGAGTAGATTTTATATTTGCGACGATGAACTGTCGGAGTAGTATGTCCAGATGAGCATATCCTTCGTTTGAATTGTTAAGAAGACTTCCCGAATGTCAGCCAGGAAACATTCCAACCTGGCAACGTGTGGCTCCTAGGAGGAACATTGTGAGACAACATCAGAGGAACATTGCTGAAGTGAAATGAGACGGGTTAGATAGAATGTGTCAAAAAAGGATCTAATGCATTGTTTTTGTTCTCTGTAAGAGCAGGTGGTTGCCAAGTCAGGGTTCAGCCAAACAGTCTCAGGAATGAATGAATGTGTGTATGTGTGTTCGTGGGTGCGCATGTGTGTGCATGCATGTGCATGTGTGTGTGTGTGACAGGGTTGGGGCAGAGTAAGTGTGTATGTGTTGAAATTCAGTGGCAGCTGTTCATTAGTACATTACAACCACACTCTGGTTATTTCCGAAACAGGCAGACACACAACCAGATCGCCAGACTGGCCTACTGGCAGCACCACTGGGTATAATGGAATGGCCTGTTTCCTCAATGAATGAAACGAGGAAACAATGGACGCAAAAAGAGGAAGACTGACGCTGTCCACTATCCTCTGATTCTGAATGTCCCCAATGCTTTGTTTACTTTAGCATTGGAACTTTTACTCCTGTGACAAAGTCACCTCAAGTACCCCCCAGCCCAGAACTACCACACTCAATTCAACTATTAAACGGCTTTAATGATATGTTGATTGGTTGAATCAGGTGTGCTAGTCGTTCTGGGCTAGAACAACACAGGGATTAGGTCTAATTAATTGAAATTGCCATTTTATTATCATTATCAAGTCCTTGGCCCGAGCCAGAATGACCCACAAGGCAGGCAGCTTGATGTACATGTCCACCCCCTGGAGAGGACGTAAATCTATCGCTAGGCTGCTAGTCTATTTTATCATCATACAATGGCATAGTTGAGATTATTATTGTTATTTTTTTATTTTTTTTAAATGCGGAAACAACAAATAAAAGACCACAGAAGAGCAGAATGGGAACGTCCACACGGTGTATTTGGCATAGCTTTAAGTTTTGAATGTGCACACAGGGTGTTGAGCACATATGGCCCCCGGTGGATGCTTCAATTTCTATGAGCTGTAAATTAGACTTAAACACCTGGCTGTACCTGCAGTTTCACTAGCACGTCCCTGCAGTGTGTCTTCGGTAGGGTAACGGTTAGCATGCTAGTTCCTGCAGTACCGAGCCGTTGTTGACAAGGGTTCGCGTCCCGGGTTGGCACTGGGACGTCAAACTTGCGCATACAGTGCATTCCCTCACCCTCCATCTCTCTTGGACCCTCACCTCTCTTTCAGTGCTCTCCTTCTCTATCTTTCCCCTTACCTGCCTGTTGTCATCTCTCTCTTAATTTCTCTCGTGACACCACGAGAGGCGCAAACACACCCATGTGTGTGTCCCTGCCTTCCATTCTCTCTCCGCCTGTCTTTACTCACCACCCCATGTCTCTCTCCCTCCTGGTCTTCCCCTCTCTCATCTCGGTCTTTTCTCGCATGCATAAAGAGGAGTAAACACATCAACGTGTGTGTCCTGATGCGAGGCTTGAGATGCTCGAGTTGGAGTGTTGACACAGCAGGCTCTGTTGCTTTTCTCCATCGCCCCCCAGATTAAAAGAGATTAGGACGGGAACGAGCTAGAAGTCTCAAGTCAGGAGAGAATCATGGGTGGTGCTCAACACGAAACGGAAGAAAATGGGCCGAAACCGAGGAGGCATTATCTGAACTTGTCCAATAAGAAACACTCATTTACGCTTTCCTATCACAACATTTTTTTTATCGTTTTGCGACATTGTGCCCCAATGAATTTACGGCCCAGATTTGAACCTCTGTATTTGATATCCTCTTCTTCTAAGTAATGCAGACAAAGAGCGAAGATAAAGGAAACAAATTCACGCTAGCATGTAGGCTACACGAGGCCTCTGCAGTAACATTTTGTGGGGCAGGTACTCAGTCTAAAAAGGAAGTCAAAGATCAGGAAGATGTATGTTTGCATCACTGAGCAGTGCCCAAGAAATAATTCAATCAAATTGTTAATTGCTACCACCTCCCTCCAAATCAAAACCAAACATGGATTCCATGTTGTGTTCCCACTTTGTTCGCACACCTGTCTGTGTTTCACACCTGTTTGTCCTAGCTAATCAGCCTCGTGGACAAGGAAGCACCACTCAGCGATGCAAACAAGGCATTCTTTATCAGAGCTGTCCGAATATACCCTCCGAAGTGGGAAAAGCGTCATCAAACAGGCAAAGACACAAGTTGGTAAATAAGTTGCACTGTGGGCTAGTTTTATACTGCTAGAAGGAGATCCAAATCGAGACACTGGGCTAGTCTTAGAAATCGCCTTCCAAACTTCAATCCTTAGAAGTCAGCTAGACTCTTTTAAGTCTTTTAGAAAAGTCTCACTTGTATGGCGTTAGAAAACTAGGCCTTTAACCTTTAAACTACTAACTGTTTTCTTGTCACAAATATTCTCTCTACCGCATGCAGTCGAAAATGGCTCCCCCTTACCTGACACACCCACATCCTATATCAACTCAAACCAGGAAGTGACTCAAACCAGGAAGTGAGTGTGTATAGCCCACAGCCTATACACACTCAAGGAATCATGAAACGTTCTTCTTCTTTGGCAACATGGAATTAGCACATTTTATTTGTGCATGTCGCCACCTTCTGTGAGGTAGTGTGTTCAATCACATTATATTTGTGATACAAAAATAAAATAGGGTGAAAAAAATCAAAAATTGTACCACCAAACCTACAGTATATACCACTATTTCCCAGAAATACAAATCTCAAAATATCTTATAACTCTTCTGTAGTAAAATCTCATACACCCATGTAGTTCTCTGCAGCTGCCACGTACACTCATTAAAAACCCACTACCCCATTCCACTACTTTGACACTATCTGCTCCTGCACCGGCCTGGGAGGACGGGACACCATCCTTCAAGACACCCTGTAACTCTTCTGAAGTCAAATCTGATATACCAAAGTACTTCTCTACAGCTGCCACCACAACATCTATATTCTGTGATTTTACGTTCCATTTCTGCAGTACAGTTGATAACCATTGCTATGAGCGCTAAGAAGCAAACCTTACTGAAGCATAAATCACTCCCTCAAATATACTGCTCACTGGGATCCTCTCAGCATCCCTCCCCCTTGACCCATCCTCCTCTACTTTCTTCATTGCCTCAGCATACAAAACCTTCAGCACTACTCTGACTCTGGCCACTTCAACCTGCCTCTCTCGCACCGGACACTTCCGATCCCCAGCAACATGGGCGCCCCTACAGTTGACACACACAACTTTATCCACTGAAACTACACAATCCTCTGTCCCATGCCCTCCTGCACACTTCCGACCACCCCTGCTACACACTTCTGCGACATGACCATTAAAGTCAGCAACAAAAAAGTTCTAACGGAATAACTAATATATCTTAACACGACGTTGTCGTTGATTTCTTTATCATGTTCAACGATGCCAAGCTCGGGTTCCGAGCTCTTCACCACACCTTCCACCTCATTTAACTCGCCCTCATTCACCGTCTTCTCATTCCGTTTGCACTCGACACCAATCTTCTTCGACATCCCATCTCCATTTTTAACGCCATCTTCCCCAGATTCAAAACCGACCTCTTCTTTCCTCATTCTCTTCAAACCTCCTCTGCCTCTTTTTCGGCCCCCATTGCCCCTCAGAAATCCACGTTTCTGTGACCCTGTCCCAATATTCCTGTTCTTGTTCCATGATTCCCTCTATGACCTCCTGCATACATGTCTCTCCCTGGGCTTCTCCTCCTGCCTTGCTCTATGATACAGTCATTGCTATTAATTAACTCGAAAGCATTTTCTAAAATCTTCCAATCATGGAACCTTGTGGGTTACACTTTAGTTATATTAGTTACACTGCAGCACTTCTAGATACACTTCTTAGATACATTTTTTTAAACTTTCAAATTAGCGATGTGATTTTTGAAGAATATAACCTACAGATGACTCTCCACTAGGCGAAAGCTGGTTGTATCAATGCCGTTTCGACGTCATTTCAACCTAAAAAAGGCATCAACGTATGGGAATTTAATTTCACACAGCTTTTAACCTAAATCCAATGACATTGTGAAATGGTTGGTTGATTTCACGTTGAACTCACGTTAGTTGGCAACTCAACCAAATGTAAATCAAAATTAGACGTGTGCTCAGTGGGTCGGTGAGCTAAGTTCATCTGTCGTACCCCATCAGAACTCAAATTATAAACTGTTTTACCCCTCTGTTTATAAACAACGTAATTGTAAACAAACACAGTATAGCCTCAAAACATGTTTCAAACTATACTTTTGATATCATGGATGGTCAGTCCTTGTA